>NW_024080761.1:144563-248665 GCF_003009895.1 Hyaena hyaena
GGGGGTTATATGGAAACCAACTTGACAATAAACAATTAAAAAAAAAAAAAAAAGAATCACTCCCTTAGGTCTAGGCATCAGTGACGCTCGGCAGAGCACTCTCATGCCAATTGTTCCCCTGAAGTCACAGAGCAGCTCTGGGAAGCAGGAGGGGATCATTGCCTCCTTTTTATAGAGGACACTAAGGCAGAGCAGGGAAGGCTGGAGACCTTCTGAACCCATCCCTCAGCGCCTATCAACAACCCTGGGGCCTGCCTCCCTCTGCTCCAAGGCCATAGGGAAAAGAATTTCCTGCCTTCAGCTCACACCCTAGGCCGGCATGTGGGCCCCGGGGAGAATGATTGCCCCATCCGTGGTGCACAGCCCAGCAGGGTGGAGACAGACTGAGAAGTCATATGAGGTGAACAGAAACAGCACAGACAAGAATTGGGGACTTGAGAAGGGGCTGAGGAGGGGGTCTGAGACGGGGGTCTTGGTGGGAAAGGCTCCTTGGAATAGCTCCTCGATTAAAAAAGGGACTTCATGTCATAGAGTTTTTCTTCAGACCCCAAGGCAAGGAGAAAACAGGCTCAGGAAAGAAGTTTCCAAATAATAATAAGCCATGTGGTCTGAGTATCGAGGAAGGGGATAAGGAAAGAGCCCCATTAAAAAAATTTTTTTTTAATGTTTATTTTTGGGAGAGACAGAGACAGAGCGTAAGTTGGGTAGGGGCAGAGAGTGAGGGAGACACAGAGTCTGAAGCAGGCTCTGAGCTGTCGGCACAGAGCCCAACACAGAGCTCGAACCCATGAACCGCGAGATCATGACCCGAGCCGAAGTTGGACATTTCATCAACTGAGCCACCCCGGCGCCCCTAAAAGAGCCCCATTTTAGGGAGGAGAAAGCTGAGATGCATGGTTAAGTAAGCTGCCCAAGGTCACTCAGTTAGCAGGGACAGAGCAGAGATTCAACCCAGGGCCCCTCTCTGGATGTGAGCCTGTCACCCTTCGGCTATTCTACCTCCGCATAGGATCTTGGGTAGCAAAAGTGGAAACACGGCCAGCCTGTATTGTAGGAGGAGGCAGCTGCTGGCTGGTCTGGGTCCGACGGCAGTGGGGGGGGGGGAGGCTGGGGTAGGGCAGCGGCTGCCCCAGGTGAGAGGGAGCTGCCGGGCCTGAGGCAGACAAGGGACCATTGTCCTCCACACGCTGAGCCTGAGGGCTTCAGCCCTGCGCCCCTGAGCCTCACAGGGCTGCTCGGCCTGCAGGGAGGGGGCTGAAACACAAAGCGGGTGCCCCTGCTAGGAGAGCCCTGGATGCTCCCGGGTTTTCAGATGGAGGCAGGACCTCAGGAGGAATTCCTGACCCGTTTCACAGCAGGAAGAGCCACCCGTGTCCCAGCTCCAGGGAAAACTGTTTTGTGGCAGTCCCCCAGCCCAGAGTGGCAGGGGTCCTTCACGTATTAAAAATGAGGCCCAGGGGCACCCGGGTGGCTCAGTTGGTTGAGCGTCCGACTTCAGCTCAGGTCATGATCTCACGGTTTGTGGGTTCGAGCCCCGCGTTGGGCTCTGTGCTGACAGCTCAGAGCCTGGAGCCTGTTTCCGATTCTGTGTCTCCCTCTTTCTCTGACCCTCCCCTGCTCACACACACACACACACACACTCTCTCTCTCTCTCTCTCTCAGCAATGAATAAAAAACATTAAAAAAAAAAAAAAAAGAGGCCCAGAAGGCAGCGCTCTGCCCAGTAAAGCAGTTGTCAGGAAAGCTCACCACCCCCGAAGGGATAGAGGTTAGTCCCCAGAAGGCTGGTCCAGGCCTCGCACAGGTGTGTACCCTGAGGACACTGCCTCTGGAACAGGGCTTTGCCTCTGACCCCAGGCCCCCCAAGTGGCTTTGGGGGAGGCAGAACAAGGCTTCCCCTCCACGGTGGGCCCCATGTCCCCAGCGGGCAGCAGGCCCGAGACACCACCCTACTGTGTGTGCAGCACTGCCAGTCACGCCTCCCTCTGCCACCGTGGTCCCCACCACAGCCCAGGCTGCTCTCTGAGGCCCTGCACATCCCAACTAGAACCTTAAGTTAGGAATGGGACACAAAGGCGTCTCAAAGCAGCACCCGTGGGACCCTGCTGGTCCCGTGGGTCACGCCTGCCCGCCCACCCACATTTATTTTCCTGTTCCCTGTGCCCAGAACACTCCTCACCCCAGGAAACTCCACACCGG
This sequence comes from Hyaena hyaena, assembly GCF_003009895.1. Taxonomy (NCBI): domain Eukaryota; kingdom Metazoa; phylum Chordata; class Mammalia; order Carnivora; family Hyaenidae; genus Hyaena; species Hyaena hyaena. Next base: position 146,763 of record NW_024080761.1, read on the forward strand.
GCCCGACTCACTGTCTGTGCCTCGCTTCCCCCAGCACCGCCCCTGGCTGAGTTAATCTCCTCCTCCTTTGGGCCCCCACAGCACGGGGTTTGGGTTTCCAATGCAGCCTGATGATAGTCCACCTTGCGGGTCCCTTGACTACCAACTGGTGTTTCCCAGCGCTGTCAGGCTGTGAGCTCACGGAGGGCAGAGACCACAGTTCATTTATGTGTCCCCACAGCACCCCACTGCCATGGCTCCTTTCCTGAGGTGCCCAGCAAGTAAATTCATTCATTCAGAAAACATTTCCTGAGCACCACCTGGCTGAGTGACTAGATGCCGAGCTAGCCTGTGTGACAATGTGACACATCGAAGGGAATGAAGATATCCACTTGTCTCTCCCCTGCCTTTTTAAAAAATGGATTCTTCCCCCTTCCCACCTGGCTATTTGTCCACATTCTGTTGTGACCCTAGGACATCTCTGGTTGATTTAGATGTTGAGCTCTTTGAGTTCAGCGGCTCCACAGGTCACAGGCACTGACATGTGGAGTAGCCGCACAGTGCAGCAGGCTTTCAGGAGGGGGTGGGGCGGGGAGGGCGGGGCTTGCAGGGTCCCTGGGGCGAGCATGCACCCTGCCCAGGCTCCCTGTCTCTGGTTTCCTCTCATGAAACCGCGTTTAGTACCAGAAGGAGCCTGGAGTCTATCTACTCCAGGCCTTTCGTCTTGCAAAGGAGAACCTGAGGCTTGGTAATGTCAAGGACCACAAAACCAGTTGGGAAGGAGAGTTCAAGTTCAGTACCGCATTTCTGCGTCACACGCGCTCAGCTCTGGTAACAGGAGAGTGGGAAGGGTAGTCTGGGCTCTGCTACCGACTTTCTGTGCGGCTCCCCAGGCTGTCTGCCCCGTCCTGGGTCACTGCCTTCTTTGCCCCGAGGGAGGGAGACGGCCTAGGGGACCCTGACATCCCCTCGTGCTAAAGTCTACGGGATCCAGAGCTCTTCTCAGCAACCCAGCGATGCCGCAGGTGCACAGAGGGAAACGGGGAGCCGTGGAGGGGTCCCTGTCTGCAGCCACCCTGCCCTGCTCTTTGGGATGCCCAAGCAACTAGCCTTCGCCTTTGGCACCATGCTGAGCGACTTCTTTGGCAAACCTTCCCGAGGCCCCAACCACCACTCACAATATTTTACAGGTTTGACTCACGCCTTGTTTGGGTTTGGCGTCGCTGTCGACCCACCAGGCTGAGCACCCATGACAGGCAATAATTAGCACCCGCCTCGCAGGGGCGCCGACAAGAGCCCAGCTCCTCCGCGGCGACCGCGGAGCTAAAAAACCTGTACTTCTCGTAGCTCTTTTTCACCTCCTTCCCCGGGAGCTGCTTGCAGGGATGGGCTGCGGGCGCACCTGCTCCTTCCGCCACTGGAAGTTTCAGCTCAGCAGGTCCCTTTCAAAGAGCCCGCGGTGCTTCCGGATGTGTGGTTTCTAGGAGCATTCCTGTGGCGCTAATGATTTTTTTTTTTAAACCAACTTACACGCCATCACTCTCCCTCTCCCTGGTGGCTCTGAGATGCGCTTCTCTTTGCCTACATGACTGACAGCTGGCAAAAGTGCATTGAGAAATGGGGGTAGCAGGTCTCGGCCTGCTTGAAAGGGGAGAGCCTCGCCGCCTGTCCCAGGGATGTGAGGTCCCGCTGGGTTGAATACCCTGGCCATGACATTCCAAGCATGTTCTAGCCCCAGAACCACCCTGGAGGGGCGCGGCAGACGCCGAGAAAGGGGAGCCTTTGAATGCCATCCTTAAATACTAAGGTCTAGCTTCCAGAGGCTCCCAGGCCGGTGTCTCCGGCCGAACACTGACCTCTCAGGCTGGTCCAGGAGAAGCCTCCAGCAAGGACCCATAGAGTAGATGCCACGCACTCACCTGTCATGTTTCGCCTTCCTCTGCCTCTTCTCTGGGAATGGCACGGGTAGACGGACAGAAGGTGTGATGAGGCAAGCTGGGGATCTCCTTACCATTTATAGCAGCCTCTCCTACACACCCAATTAGAATTCTAATGAGGTGGGCGAGGCACCAGGTCATTCCTGTAGTGCGTGTAAACGTTTCACTTACGACATACTTGTCACCCAATGGAAGGTCACCCTGCTTGTGCAAGACCAGCTTAGGGAGAAGAAGGGAGATAAGAAATGCCAGGCATTCACTTTTATGAATTTTCCCCCCTAAGACAAACTTCCATGATTGTAGAGTTTAGGAAATGATGTCATGCTTTTCTCCAACTACTTTGTCCAGAGCTGGTGCTAAGAAGTCCTCTGGGAGGTCCAAGAAATGTTTCTACAGAACCCAGAAGCGGAAAACGGCTTGGTCCTTTTCAGCGCCGCAGTGCTGGTGTTTTTTCCTTGTACAAGAGGCAGGAGGCGCTCGTCTCAGCCTGCTCGTTCAGAGCTGCAGCAGAAAGAGCATTTGATTTGGAGCTCGAGGCGCTAGGTTCTGATGCCGGCAGGGCCCTGGGCCACCACGGAATCTCAAAACCCTGGAGGTCCCGTCTGTGGCCAGGGGTGATCACGTCCACCTTTCTCCGCTCCCTAAGTGGCAGAAACAATCACATGAGGTGGTGCAAGTGTGACGTGTATGGATGTGGACCCTAATGGATTCAATCCGATTGAAGGGGGGACTACTCTTTCTAAAGAGGCATCAGGGACAGCCGCAGAACGTGTAGTCGTGACCCGGTTTCATGCCACTTCTGCCGCATGCTGTCTGTAAGAGGGAGGGTCGGTCCTGTGCGGTCTGGGAGCAGGCTCTACAAAGACTTGAAAAAAGTGGATGGGGGGGCGGCGGGGGGGACTCAGACAGTTTACATTTTGCGTTTGCTTGTTTGTTGTTGACATATTTTTCAAACAACCCTCTTGTGGGTATTTACAAGTATCAAGATTTCCTGTGATCGACAGAGTTTAAAAACATCATAATGCTGGGACACCTTGGTGGCTCAGTGTGTTAAGCATCCGACTCGAGATTTTTTTTTGGCTCAGGTCATGATCGCACAGTTCATGGATTTGAGCTCTGTTGTCAGGCTCTGTGCTAAGAGCACAGAGCCTGCTTGGGATTCTCTCTCTCCCTCTCTCTGTCTGCCCTTCTCTGGTTTGCTCTCTCTCAAAAACAAATAAGTAGATAAACAAATAAACACTAAAAAAATAGATCATGATGCTTCAAGGATTCATGATGGAGATTACTTGAGATTGCTCAAGGCTTACCCCAGAGCTGGAGTGGGGATGAAGACCCAGCACCACAAAGACAAGATTCAATCTCTAAGGAGAAGGTGGGCAGGCTGGGCCTTGGGAAGGCTGAGGCTGAATAGACAGGTGGGTTGGAAAAGAGAAATCAGTGTCCTCTGTCCACCCTCTCAGCTCCCACGGCATTTTGCGCCATGCACATTTTGGGACCTTGTTTACCATATGTATCTCATTGCGCTGGATCACCTGTTTACATCAGCCCCCATCCCCATAGTGGGCTCTGGGAAACACAGGCTGCGTGTTACTCACATCTTCTCAGAGCCTAGCGTCGGGCTTGGCACACAGCAAGAGCACACATATTTTTTGAATAAGTGAATGAATTACTGGAAACATGGACATATTTAAAGTTTATTTATTTATTTTGAAGGGAGGAAGGGACAGAGAGAGAGGGAGACAGGATCCCAAGCAGGATCCATGCAGTCAGCACAGAGAGCGACTCAGGGCTCGAACTCACAGACTTCAAGATCACAACCTGAGCCGAAATCAAGAGTCAGATGCTTAACCGATGGAGCCACCCAGGGGTCCCAAACATGGAAATATTAACCACCGTCAAATGAGTGGGCAGGTCAAACGTTTCACATCTGTTGCCTTTTCTCATCTTTATAGCAATCCTATGACACAGGTACTTTCATTGCTGTCTCACAGAAGGAATTAACTGAAATCTCTGCAACCCGGAGATTCACACCCATGTGTGAACAACTCCAGAGCCTGTTTGAAGTCCGCTGGCCAAGTGAGGTGGCATTTCACCCGTGCCAGGCGGAATGCGACCCCTTCTTGGCTCTGGCAGATGACCAAGAAGAGAGCAGAGGGCAGAGGGGTGGAAGGCAAAGAGTGTTGGACCCCGATGAGGAGGTCTGAGTGGGGGTCTTGGCCCCCTCCCATGGCACTGGCTGTGATTCAAGACTCTAAGAACTTGGTGCATCATTTGGGCTGAATGGGTGTGAAAGTGCTTTGCACACTCTTGAGCGTGGCATCAAGAAGGTTTATTTGTTGTTATTACTGCCGTCGTTGTCGGCTGAGAGCCGAGAAGACTTGGGCCCCGGCCGTTCCTTTTCTACGGGTTCAGAACGAGTTGCCTTAGAATGTGCTACTTTGGCATGTGGATTATTTCAAGCCGAAAGAAATCAAGGCCCACAAGACTCAAAATGAAACTTTGACCTCCTCCCTCCCCAGTTGCCTATAATGGTTTTTTACAGAGGACCTTTTCCAGGAAGGGCTCCGTCACCATAGATAATGGCAGTGTGACATGAACTTGGCTTGCTGGATGGGGAGGGGCCCAGCAAGGCCTGTCTGATCCAAGTCCTCCCTTTGTCCCGTTGTTCCTGGGTGGGGAGGAAAGACCTGATGACCAAACCTTGACCCTTCCCATTCTTCCAATGGTGCACTGACTTCCTTCTGGAGCCCCAGACCCCTACCCTGTGCCCCTTAGTCCAGAATGACACAGAGACCTCATTTTGCCTGACTGTCTTTGGAATTTCTCCTGTTTATGTGGATTCCCCGCATGTATGTAATTTAAATTTGATCTTCTCTTGTTAATCTGTCTCGTATCAAGTGAATTCTTAGACCAGCCAGAAGAACCTTGAGGAGCGGAGGGAGATTTTTCCTCCTCCGTAGTTGGCATGGCTTCAGGGTAGCCTTTCCTGGCTGGAGACACCTTGGAGGAGAGAACCTAGGACAAACAGGCAGCAGAGGTAAGAATTCTTACCATGTCAGCAGCCTGAAATCTCTGTGTAAAGTGTCCGGTGGAGCAAAAGTGGGAAGTCCCTTTTCTTTCTCTCTAAATTGAGATGAACAGGAAAAAATATTTGTGGAAGTCATTCCTTGGGTTTAGTGACTGGTAAATTTGGTAGAGTGCTCTTGAGTTTTACTGATCCATTTCTTCTCAGAGATAGTCACCGTTTTTCTCTGTCTTCTGTGTCATTCGTCATAAGAAGGAAAAATCATAGGATATGAACACAGGCATAGGTCCTAGAAGCCTGCTGTTGGGGCTGGCCTCACAGACACATGAGTTCTCCCAGACCAGGGTCTGTTTAGACAAGTTTGCTGTGGATCACTATGCACATGAGGTAAAGGCTGTTGCTGAGGCGCGCCTGTGTGGCTCAGTCAGTTAAGCATCCGACTTTGGCTCAGATCATGATCTCACAGTTTGTGGGTTCAAGCCCCGTGTCCGGCTCTGTGCTGACAGCTTGGAGCCTAGAGTCTCCTTCGGATTCTGTCTCTCTCTCTCTTTCTCTCTGCCCTTCTCCGCTCACAGTCTGTCTCTGTCTCAAAAAAATTTTTAATTAAAAAAATTAACACTTAAAAAAAAGCTATTACTAAGGGACATCTTGGAAGCCAACGTCACAATATTGGTGGGCTTGGGTGGGGCACTTGAGCACTGGCCCCTAACCCAGAGACTCCCGGGTTAGAATAAATTGACCACAGAGTAGGTTAGGTGAACTCTAGAGTCCCTGCCAACCTCAAGGAAGCTTCTGTGCAGCCAGGTTCTCCGTAAGACAACACACCAGCCCCACCCCACAGCACACGCCTCCATGGGATCAGGAAGTATCATTGTGGCTCAAGGCTTAGCTAAAGCTGTTAATGTGCATATAAAAAAAAAAGCAACAACCTGGGTGAGGTGTGTCTTTCATCTTGTTCTGTGTTCTCAGAGCTTAACTTTACGACCAGTACCCAGTGAAGGTACTCTCCCTGTCTTCTGGGGGTGTGTCTACCAGAAGTGGAAGAGACTGGGATGCCATGACCTCTTCTTTGCCCGACTGAGCCGGCTCCCAGAGGGTTGGGGGGGGGGCGGGGGGAAGGTTTAAAGCAACAGTTCTTGCTCTTGTAAAACTCTTCGGATTTGAATCTTTGGAAAGGCAAGAACGTGACTCTGAGAGAATGCAAAGCCTATTTGCCTCCAGAAGATTGAACATGGTGTAAGAATCTAGAACATTAAAGGAAACCCTGAGAGGCAGTTAAGAAAAAAGAAAGCTTGGGGCCCCTGGGTGGCTCAGTCGGTGAAGCACCCGACTCTTCATTTCGGCTCAGGTCATAATCTCACAGGTTCGTGAGATGGAGCCCCCCTTCAGGCTCTGTGCTGACAGCACGGAGCCTACTTGGGATTTGATCTCTCCCTCTCTCTCTGTCCCTCCCCTCACACCCGCTTTCAAAGTAAATAAATAGACATTAAAAAAAAAAAAAAAGGAAAGGACATTTAAGAAACAATTTTCCTAAACCCCAACAGAAGGTTCATTTATTCATTTATCTCCTCCTAAGGGACAATTCTCCCTCAAATGACAAGTCAGCTGAACCTAGCTGCACCCGAGAGGCCACCATTAAACTTAAAATAGAGGATGGAGAACTGGATTTCTTAAATGATGCTGTGTTCGTTCTTTTCTTTCTTTCTTTCTTTCTTTCTTTCTTTCTTTCTTTCTTTCTTTCTTTCTTTCTTTCTTTCTTTCTTCCTTCCTTCCTTCCTTCCTTCCTTCCTTCCTTCCTTCCTTCCTTCCTTCTTTTTCTTTCTTTCTTCTTTCTTTCCTTCCTTCTTTCTTTCCTTCCTTCCTTCCTTCCTTCCTTCCTTCCTTCCTTCCTTCCTTCCTTCCTTCCTTCCTTCTTTCTTCTTTCTTTCCTTCTTCCCTTCCTTCCTTCCTTCCTTCCTTCCTTCTTTCTTCTTTCTTTCCTTCTTCCCTTCCTTCCTTCCTTCCTTCCTTCTAGAAAGGGCGCAAATGAGCAAGGGACAGAGAGAGAGAGAGGAAGAGAATCCCACAGCAGGTGGGAGGTGGCAGGGAGAAAGAAAGAGAAGAGGGGTTCGTCTGATGCAGGGCTTGAACTCATGAACCGTGAGACCATGACCTGAGCCAAAGTCAGATGCTTAACTAACTGAGCCACCCAGGTGCCCAACACCATTTGAGTTTCAGACTACTCCCCAGCAAGTCTTTTTGGTAGAAATGTGTTATGTAGGTTTAATACCACTATAAAATGCAACGAAAAGGGTGTTTTTATCTCCCTTCCCTCAGGCCTAGCCCCAAATCTCTTACTTCCCTTGCTAGAAACTCATTCTGGTTTTAATTCCTCTGAAGAGAATGTCTTTATTTATTTAGTTGTGTTTTGTTTGTCTGTTTTTTGTTTTAAAGTAGGCTCCACGTCCGTCATGGAGCCCCATGCAGGGCTTGAACTCACCATCCTGAGATCAAGAGTCAGACACTTAGCCGACTGAGCCACCCAGGGCACCCTTGTAGAAGATATCTTTAAAAAATGTTCCAATTAGTTCCGTGCACAAGGAGTTGGATTGGGTGCTGAGCCTGTGTGGATTGCATTAATCTGAAGAAGGAATAAACTGGTTCTATCAGTAGCTCAGTACGGGTTTCCCTGCCTCTAGTAAGTAGAGCATCCTTATGAAATCTTGCATAAGACAAGATTCAAAATTAACCTCTCTTGGGCTCTGCTGATACCTTGAAACACATCTTGCTAACAGATGCACAAAATAAATCGAGACAAAGCACAGATGCTCACAGACACTTCGAAGCTCTGGTGTTTTGATGCTGAGATGCTGAGTGTAGGTCCCAGGGAAGGAGGTTGGGGCGGGGTGAGGGGGCACTCTCCGTGCTCGGGGTGTGTGCAGCCTCTCTCTATAAGGGCTCACTACAAAACAAACACTGAACGCTATTTTTGCTTTTTGTCTTTTTCCATAACACCAAAAATCCTCTTGGGATGTCTTTCAGTTAGCAAACATAAGTATCAGTGTAGGTCTTTCACAAAAGCCAAGTAGTGTGATGTGAACTTTTGAAAAGCAGGAGACACCTGAATCCTCTCTCTGGCCACACAGAGTGAGAAGTTGAATCTATACTAGACTTTCTCTTGCAGGAGGGCGTGCTTTTCTTTACTCCTTCACCCTGTGACATTTCAGTCCTGCCAGTGAAGAAAGAAGGTAAATTTGATGGAGACTGGAATCAGATCTATTTGTGCAAGATCTGAGGGCCACAAACCTTTACTCCCTCTGCATTCTGTAGTCCCAAATCTGACTTCTTTTTTTTTTTTAATTTTTTTTAAAATGTTTTATTTATTTCTAGGAGAGAGAGAGAGACAGCGTGAGCAGGGGAGGGTCAGAGAGAGAGGGAGTCACAGACTGAAACAGGCTCCAGGCTCTGAGCTGGCAGTCAGCACAGAGCCCGACGCGGGGCTCGAACCCACGAACCGCGAGATCGTGACCCGAGCGAAAGTCGGACGCTTAACCGACTACGCCACCCGGGCGCCCCCCAAATCCGACTTCTAATCTTACCTCGATTCCTGCTGATGCTGATACCTCCTGGTTTATAGTAAGTGATCACTGCTCAGCCTTCTTTTCGATCCCATGGCCCCCTGACTCATAATTTCTTTTCACATTCACAATCAGAGGGAGGCAATTAATACTGACTCGCATACTTTGGGAATACTGTGAGTCTCCCTGAATGTTTTCTGAGTACTTAAAGCAGACTTAGATTCTATAACCTTTACCCAAGTCTCCACAGCTCGTTGAATATGTTGATGATCTTTTGCTCTGTAATCAAACTAAGCTCTTACAGACCCTCATTCTCCTAAAGGCATTACGTGAATGAGACCAGAGAGGGGATCCAGACCCGATGTCAATGGATGCAAACCACTATTATGTACTTAGGACACGAGATACATAAGGGCATTTAGAAGCTCACCCTAAAATGCCTTGAGTCAGTTGTGTCCAAAATTCTTCCCCAAACGACAAAGCAGCTACATAATTTTTTAGAGGCAGCTGGCTAATGCTATCCATGCATCCCTAATTTTGCATCCCTTGCTAAACTTCTGTTTCCCCTTTTCCCAGATACCACCTCTGAACATATTCCCTGGCCCTCAGAGACATTAACCTGCTTTGAAGCCTTGAAATTAACATTGTCAACACCCCAGCTCTTGGCTTACTGAATTTAACAAACCTCTTTATCTGTACTGCCATAAAAATGATGGGATTTTGCTGCAGGCATTTAAGGACAATCTTCTGACTCTTGGATATATTTCATGGTATATTGCTCATGCCAGTTAGGCCTGGTGGCATCAGGTGTGGCCCCATGCCTACATGCAGCGGCCGCGTCTGCCAGCTTGATTGACAAAGCCAATGCTCCTACGTTAGGCTCCTATATTCCCCTCTGTGGTGTCTGCTCTCTTCCAAGTTCATAAAACCCAGCACCCCCTGCACAGCGACAGACCACTTGTGAGCAAGCTCTTGACTGGCCCTTCTGTCATCTTACATGGTTGTAACACTTGAAATCCAGCTACCTTACTCTCCCCCGATCTGGGAGAGCCCACTCTATTCCCCCTGATTGCCTTACAAGTATCAAAATGGTCTAAAAGCCACAAAAGGATGTCTCAGACATCCCTTTAAACACCCAGACTGACTTCTATTTCGTAATGGCTCCTATAAATGATATTTCTGGGGACACATAATAACTGGGGATGCCAGAGTCTCCCCACATGAACACTGGAGGCATATTTTTTGCCCATGAAAATCAGCCCAAGCTGCTGAGCTCCTAGGTCTTTCTATGGTTTGCACATTGACAGAAGGGAAAATTGCCAGTATTTATAGAGACTGCAAATATGTTTTTGGAGACTGCCAGGCTGTTGGCACACTTTGGAAAGCCTGTGAATGCTTAACCTCTGCTGGTACTCCTATTGCCAATGGGCATATAATTGCTGGCCTATTGCAAGCTGTTTAACTCGCATCCAACGTTACCATTGTTCATTGTTCCCATATTAAGGAAACTGATGTTGTATTTTTAGGAAATGATAGGACAAACAGAGCTGGTAAACACACAGCCTAAAATGAACCCTCTTATCCTCTCTCCACCCACTTTTCAAGCCTGCCTTTACCCTTGACCGAAATTTTTAATCCTCAGGCAGATGCCCGACCATCTGAAACAGACAGTCGCATACAAAAGGATGCCAAGGAATTATCAGATGAATTATATACTTATCAGGCCAAACGGACCTCCTATAGCTCCCTCCTTTTTTTTTTTTTTTTTTTTTTTTAATCCTTTGGCTTGCACTTATCTTGCACCAAATGGGACATATATACAGACTGGGATAGTTAAGGAACTTAGAGCCGATTGGTTTTGCCCTGGTAGCCACAAAATTACTGACCAAATGATTTACCTGGGTACTACTTGTGAATCTCACCAAATTTCTGGAAGAAAGTGATACTAGGCCCACACTGCCCTTTTCCTGGACTTCAGATGGATTTTGTACATTTGCCCTTGACCTTGGGCTATTCTCACTGTTTGGTTATTGTCTGCACGTTCAGTGGATGGATTGATGCTATCCAGCTAGATAAGCTCATGTCACAACAGTGATAAAGAAATTAAATACAGAGATTGTTTCTCATTCTGGCACCCCTTTATGGATTGAATCATACCAGGAAACTCTTTTTACATCAGAGATAAACCACTGGCTTGCAAAAACTCTGGGGTACTCATTAATATTTCATACCCTATATCGTCTTCGATCATCAGGGCAAGTGAACCTAATAATCTAGATGGAAAAAGGACTTTAGGAACAATCTGTCAAGAAACTGGTCCAGAAGCATTGCCTTTCCCTCTTATAAAGATTCAGACTACTCCAAATAGGGGACATGGATCGAATTCTTTGGAAATGGTTTGGTAGCCCAATGCCTACAGGCATGTCTCAAACTTTGATCTGTGGGTGAAGCGAATATTACAGGAACTGAAATGAACAATCTGATACTGTGGCTAGCTATCTGCGAGAACTAACTGGTCTACTTGTAGCCTACCACATACCACCGACAGGTAAAAGAGGCATGGCGCCCACTGACAAGCCTTGCCATCGTGTTTGACCAAGAGAGCAGGTGTACATCAAGGTCTTTAGAAAAAAACATGTGCTGTCACCTCGCTGGAAAAGACTTTATGAGGTACTGCTAACCACCTCCATTGCTATCAAAATAAAAGAAAAAAGTCCTCCTGGATTCATGCAAACCACTTCAAAGTGGACCCAGATCATCGCTTTCAAGACCACCGGTGACAAGCCCTACAGTTGACCTTAAAGTGAGGATTGCCAGGGCCAATTCCCAGGCGCCGGAAGCCACCTGCATCATAAAGTAGACAGCTTATCCCTCCTTTAAAATAAACAAGCAAGCAAGCAAACAAAAACACGCCACGTTTGCACCTCGACCCAACAGCCACGACAAAACCAAACTCTTCTTTTTCTATTCATACTTTTCCACATTCATGAATCAGAAAGCTGGCTGGAGAGCCCGTATCTCTACCAGTTCTACATCTTGTCTCCAAGTTTCCTCTATGGGTGCCTTTTCAATCTGTGCCTTGCCCTTCTTAGCTCTCTTTTTCAACAGATTGAGCATAAACCGCCCATCCCCTGTCCCAGGTCACCACACCTGGCCCCATGTTGGACGGCCCCACTCCCTGGGACTTGGAACTGCTTTAAGGGGCTGAAGGCACATGTGTTTCCCCTTGTTCTCCAGGGCTCATCTTTTAATATGTGAAACTCCCAGGGAAGTTTTAGAGGAGGGAACCGTAGGGGTTCAGAATGAGTTGCCCTATGATGGGCTACTTTGGCATGTGGATTATTTCAAGCCGAAAGAAATCAAGGCCCACAAGACTCAAAATGAAACTTTGACCTCCTCCCTCCCCAGTTGCCTATAATGGTTTTTTACAGAGGACCTTTTCCAGGAAGGGCTCCGTCACCATAGATAATGGCAGTGTGACATGAACTTGGCTTGCTGGATGGGGAGGGGCCCAGCAAGGCCTGTCTGATCCAAGTCCTCCCTTTGTCCCGTTGTTCCTGGGTGGGGAGGAAAGACCTGATGACCAAACCTTGACCCTTCCCATTCTTCTAATGGTGCACTGCCTTCCTTCCCTCTGGAGCCCCAGACCTCTACCCCATGCCCCTTAGTCCAGAATGACACAGAGACCTCATTTTGCCTGACTGTCTTTGGAATCTCTCATGTTTATGTGGATTCCCCACATGCATATAGCTAAAGTTGATCTTCTATTAATCTGTCTTGTATCAATTTAGTTCATAAACCAGCGAGAAGAACATTGAGGAGTAGAGGAAATTTTTCTCCCCCAACACTTTCAGTGACCTTGCAAGGCCACCTGCAGAGGTGACGGAGAGGCAGTACTGCCCTTGGAGAGGAACCTAGAGGTAACAGAGACAGGGGTCCAAATTCTGTTTCTGCCAAGTCACCTCACCTCTAAGAGCCTTGGTTTCCTCATTTGTGAAGTTGAAAGGTTGAAGTACAGCAAGAGTCAAAACAAACAGAATGTAAAGGGTTACACACTGTCTGTCTGGCATAGCCCAATACAATCTGTTAGTACAGACATTATTAGTATCCTTATTAACTTTACAGAACCCCCCAGTCCTGAGTGGTGTAGCTTTTGCACTGGGACCCACAAGTATGGACAGTGGTGCCTAACTACTTGGTCTTCCCTTGGAAGTGTTTGTGGCTGAGCAGTCTTAACCCGGGTGTGGTAGAAGGATGCCCAGGTCAGACTCAGAAGACCCTGATGGAAAGCCTGGCTCTGTGGCTTGCCCACCGTATGACCTTGATAGGATCCTTTTACTTCTCTGAGCCTCAAGACGGGCCCTATCCACACACTTCCCAGGGTTGTAGCAGGGCTCAATGCCATGCAATCGTGGATACGACATTGCTCTGTAGACAGGGTGGGGTTGTGCAGACATCAGGCTGGCTTCCTTCCTCCCCTCCCTGCTGCCCCAGCTCACTCCCCTGTAGCCTGCTAACCAGCGGCAGGGCCCTGCCGGTGCCACCGCACACCCTGCTCTGAGTTGGCGTGATGTTAGCTGCTGGAAGATTGCACCATAGCTGCAACCACAGCCTGACCTGCAGGCAGGCCATAATTTACATGTTTATGTCACAATTTTAGCTAAATGACTTTCAACTCATAGGTGGAGTCACCCAGCTACATGCAGGATGAAATTCCTGCTCAGCCACACTCTGCACCGTGGCCTCAGTGAAGACAGAACGTGCAAGTGTGGGCTTCGTAAAAAAGGCAACAGTAATTCATCATTTGCCTTTTTTTCTTCCTCCAGTTATGGGATGTAGGGTTGCTGGAGATTTTGCAATGTGTGGAGAGGCACAGAGTCTTATGAGAAGTCATCCACCCAGCCTTTCTCTGAGCGTAAGAATCCCCTTTTCCTGACCAATTTCTCTGGAAAACATCAGTAATAGGGAGCTTGCACCTCTCAAAGTAGCCTATACTTGCGCTGGACAGCTCTGGCTGTAACATTCATTTCTGGGGTGCTTCTGTTAAGTTATATCTTCCCCATTTCACAGGAGCGCTGTGAGGGCAGGGCAGGAACTGTCTGTACCCATCACCGCTCCATCCCCAGTGTGCCCAGCGTGCCATGAACTCTCAGTAACTGGGGTTAAAGTGCACTGAAAGGACCAGAAACTTCTTCCTCATTTGAGCTGAGGATTTGTCTCCCTAGAGCACCTACCTGTTGACTCTCTTCACTTCCCCTCCAACCCCTCATTGAGCCCACGTGAAATGTCTTTTCTTCCTTCACCCAGTAATGACCATGTTCTCCTCCAAATCTGGTAAACACCTCTCCTTCACCCCCAGCCATATAACGAGTTTTCTCTTTTCCAGATTAGACTTCAATTTCTTCAACCATTCCTGATGAGTCATGATTTAGAGACCCCTCCCCATCTTGGTGAGATTCGGTTACGCCTCTCTTCTGAAAGCTTCAATGGCTTTCCATGGCCCACTGTAGCCCAGTTTCCTTAGTCTGGCATTCAAGGCCCTCCTGTGTATGTTCAACCTTAATTCCATTGTTTCCTCTATTCAGGAAAACACATCTAATCACATTTCCTAGAGCCCAACCCAATTGTCTCTGCCTCTATACTAAAGCGCCCTTGCTTGGAACACACCTTCCACATTCCTTCTGTCTCCAGGTCTCATCATTACCAAGGCCCAGAGCAAGCCCCTCCCCTTCTCCTGACCCCACCAGCGTGTTGTGGAAAGAGGGTTTGCGATGAAACAAGCAAGTCTATGTTTAAGTCTGAGACAGATTTTCACTCATCACGAGCACTTATTTTTATAATCACACAGACCTTGGGTGAATCCCTTAAATTCTCTGAGCCTAAGGTTTCTCCTTAGAAACATGTAATGAGCCTGCACCACTCACCCTTTAGAAGAGTCTGAGGAATCGTGACAGGATGTACCAAAAGCTCTTGGTAAATGACAAGAAGCATTGACTTCCCCACCTCTGAGCCTCTCGAACCTGGCCTGTGCCATTCAGCAGGCACTAACAAAATGCAATCTAGATGTGTCAGCGATGCCTCTTCAGGAGGAGAGTACCAGTCCCCATGGCCGGCCGCCATTTTCCAATGCCAGGCTCCCAGCTAAGGGTTTCACAGCAGTTGATGTTCAAGCCTCATGACAAGCCTGTGAGGGGGATAGTCCTATTTCACTTCATAGATAAGAAATGAGAGGCTGCGAAAAGCTATGTAACGTATCACGGTTATACAGCTCATGGGCGGGAGCACCGGGATCTGAATTCAGGCCTTTCTGACAGTGAAGCCTTGGTCTTTCATTCAGAAGACTGTTCCTAGTACTGGTGATGATGGTCTTAGTAACTCAGGCTCAACAGGAGGCCAAGGCCATTTCCAAGATAAATACCCAAGCCTTGACCTTACTAAGTTTCTACCCAAGTTGTTCACCTCCTGGCCAAACCAACTAAAGTCTGGTTGAGTAATCTTGAAGGAAGAGTAGATGTGTAAATGTCCTTATAACTCATGATGTGCTCTCTCATCCAATGCCTGCTTGCGTGATGTGGGGAGTCAGTGCTAAGAGACACCAGCCCTCCAGAAGATAGGCTGAGGGCAACAGCACTTTTTTTCTTTTTTAAAGACAGAAACCAATAAGAGCTAAAAAGATGCCTAGCACTCAAGGAAAGAGTTCAGAAGCAATGATTTATACCATTGTGGAGATAAGGGTTATTTACTGAGGAGGACGCCTTTCAGGCATACCCTAAAGGAGAACATAGGGAGACATTCCAGGCAGGAGAAAATTCAGAGGACAGCATGGGACTCCCCCCAGGGAAGTCTGGGAAGGAGTGGATCTGGAGCACTCAGCGCCCAAGGACAGCGGGAATCGGCCCGAGAGACCAGAGCTCCACCCTGGAACAGAATGAAGGTACTTAATCCCAAGGCATGGGAAAGGTAGAGTGGCGGGCAGCCCCAGCTTGCCCTGTGCCTGATGCCTCCTGATGGAAGGGCTGGCTTACCCTGCCAAGCTGTTACTTGGCTGTTTGTGAGTGAGCAGTGAGAAAGCCAAAGAGCGAGGAGAGAAGAAACCACAGCCCATCACCTGAGGGCCACCACCCGGAAGGCCCAGTGGTAGTTTGCATAAGAGCCCGGGCACCAAGGGCGTACCCGAGGAGAGGGTGCCAGAGGGCAGGTCACCAGAAATCTGTGTAAAATCCCAGAAAGGGAGTGATCAGAGAGGTCACCCAGCCTGAGCCCGTCATTTTAGAGAAGAAATGGAGGCCTTCTGAAAAAAGACCTGCCTGAGGTCACAGAATAACTGACAGACCTGCACCTCAGAGCTAGAAGGATGTTTAGGGGT
The DNA here is from genome assembly GCF_003009895.1 of Hyaena hyaena. NCBI lineage: Eukaryota > Metazoa > Chordata > Mammalia > Carnivora > Hyaenidae > Hyaena > Hyaena hyaena. The sequence goes on from NW_024080761.1 coordinate 162,627, forward strand.
CATGTTGTCCACCTCCATCTCTTGCTGAACACTAAAGTTCGAATCACCCGGAACTAGAATGTGGCCTTTCTAGCCCCCTGTAATGCTGTTCTCTGCACCATTTTTATGCGTTCCTTTCTTTCAGCTGAGAACCCATCTTAGAAAGGCCAAGAGGAGGGAAATTTAGCAAATGTAGCAGCAAACGTTTTTAACATCATTAAACACTTGTACACCTGTCACAAAATTTGCTCTTGTATTCACTGCCTCATCTGATCCTAACTGTGGCTCCTAGGAAACCGATTTCAGTACAGTCGCCATGTTGTAGGGGAGCGAGTGAATGCCCAGAAGGAGCACTGTGTATTAGGAAAAGCCAGACACAAATCTGAGACTCCAGATTCCAAATTCAGTACTCCTTCCCCACCTCACGATAGATGCTAATAATAAATGAGTTTCAGAGGCGCATGGGTGGCTCAATCAGTTAAGCGCCCTACTTTTGATTTTGGCTCAGGTCATGATTTTGCGGTCTGTGAGTTCGAGCCCTGCATTGGGCTCCATGCTGACAGTGTGGATTCTCTCTCTCCCTCTCTGACTCTCCCGCACTTGCATTCTCTGTCTCTCTCCCCCTCTCTCAAAGTAAAGAAATAGACTTTATTTTTTTTAAAAATCATGTTTGGCTCAGGTCATGAGCTTGTGATTTGTGAATTTGAGCCCCGCATAGGGCTCTGTGCTGATGGTGGAGAGCCTGCCTGGGACTCTCTCTCTGCTCCTCCCTTGTCTCAAAAGAAAAGAAAAAAGATTTGAGGGAGGGGCAATCAATTGCTTTCAGAATTCATTCATTTATCCACCCTTTATTGTGTCCATTGCGCATGGGGCTCTGTTTTGACACTTTGGGAAATTAAAAGAGAAACATGTTTTATGGGAGGGTGATGCATACCAAAACCTGTACAAGGGTACATTTACAAATGCATATAAAACAATCATTGAGGGGCACCTGGATGGCTCAGTTGGTTAAGTGTCCAACTTCGGTTCAGGTCATGATCTCGCGGTTTGTGAGTTCGAACCCCACATGGAGGTCTGGGCTGACATCTCAGAGTCTGGAGCCTGCTTTGGATTCCGTGTCTCCCTCTCACTCCACCCCTCCTGTGCTTGCACTCTGTCTTTGTCTCTCTCAAAAATAAATAATAAAACATTTTTTTAATTAAAAAAATCATTGATAACATCTGTTAATAAAAGGAAATATTTTGGAAAAAAACGTGCTTGATAACAAGCAGCTTATTAAATTGCAGCAGATCCACACATGCAGATTTTAGAAAGACAGATATTTATGTATTTGACATTGGAAGATGTCCATGATATGTTCAGTAAAAACAAAATTGTGTGTATGAATGAACATATTTAAATAAACGTTTATGGGGGTGCTTGGGTGGCTCAATCAGTTAAGCATCTAACTCTTGATCTCAGTTCAGGTCTTCATCTCAGGGTCATGAGTTCAAGCCTCATGTTGGGCTCCATGTTGGGTGTGAAACCTAATAAATATTATTATTTATTAGATATTAATATTAACACAATGCCAATTAATGTAATATTAATTAGTATAATATTAACATTAAATAACATTATTATTAGAAGCCTAATAAATAAAAAATAAGAAATAAATAAATAAATAAGAAAGAATGTGATACATATACATATACTTGCTGTCACAGGAAAAAAATCTAGTACATTTAGTATACTGAAGACTATATTATAATGTAAACAGTGGTCTCTGGTGTGACTGAAAGAAAATCTTGACACTTGATGCAATTCCATACTTTCTCAATTTTTAGAAATCATATTATAAACCATATCACACATCTTTATAATCAAGAAAATAAATTTCGAACTTTCATTTACAAAAAAATGATCAGATAATCACAGATGTTAATGATTTCTTGAAATATAAAAGCAGACGGGGTGCCTGGGAGGCTCAGTCAGTTGAACTTCCAACTCTTGATTTCAGCTCAGGTCATGATCCCAGGGTTTTGGGATTGAGACCTGCGTTGGGCTCTGTGCTAGGCACGGAGCCTGCTTGAAATTCTGTCTCTCTCTTCCTCTGCTCCTCTTCCCCACTCGCGCTCTCTCTGTCTAAAATAAAAAATAAAAATAAAAATACATTTAAAAAAGAAATATAGAAGCAGATTCAAAACTATGTATAGGATGATTCAATTTTGACACATCTTTATAATGAATGTAGAGATTTTATTTTATTACTTTTTTAATGTTTATTTATTTCGGGGTGTGGAGGGGAAACACAAGCAGAGGAGGGGCAGAGAGAGAGGAGACACAGAATCCGAAGTAGGTTCCAGGCTCTGAGCTGTCAGCACAGAGCCCAATGCGGGGTTCGAACCCACAAACCACAAGATCATGAGCTGAGCCGAAGTCAAACACTTAACCAACTGAGTCCCCCACGCACCCCTGAATGTAAGAATTTTAAAACCTTAGAATGCTGTACAATAAAGTGTAAATGGTTTGTTTGTATTCTTGATTTTGTTTTGCTGTTGTCTAGTTTCTATAATGAATATATACACGTTACACATATATATAATACATTTCTTTTTTTTCTAAGAAAATATTAATAAAATACTGGGCATCTGAGTTGCTCAGCCAGTTAAGAGTCCAGCTGTGGCTCAGGTCATTATCTTGCAGTTCATGAGTTTAAGCCCCAGTTGGGCTCTATGCTGACAGCTCAGAGCCTGGCACCTGCTTCAGATTCTGTGTCTCCCTCTTGCTCTCTGCCCCTCCTCCACTTGCTCTCTCTCTCTCTCTCTCTCAAAATTATATAAACATTAAAAAATTAAAAAAAAAATGGGGCGCCTGGGTGGCTCAGTTGGTTAAGTGTCTGACTTCGGCTCAGGTCATGATCTCATGGTTCGTGGGTTCGAGCCCCACCGTGGGCTCTGTGCTGACAGCCAGCTCAGAGCCTGGAGCCTGTTTCCGATTCTCTGTCACCCCCTCCCCCCGCCCCCCCCCCGCCCTCCACTCTCTGACCCTCCCCTACTCACGCTGTCTCTCACTCTCTCTCTCAGAGATACATAAAACATTAAAACAATTAAAAGAAAATTTTAAGTAGAGTCCCTGCCTTTAAAGAACTGACAATTCAACAGAGGAGGTGAGAGCAGGATATACTTGGCTGAAGTAGGCGCCAGGGCTCTATACATTCACCTGTAAGAGGTGAGTACTCAGATGGGATAAGTGCTCAAGAAAGGATGGGCCCTGGCTTCCAAGGAGGAAAGGCGTTCTCAGCTGAGAAGACACTGGATCAACTCTTCCTTATAAGCTGCCCGCCAAGCCCCGCTGAACATCACACCTCATCATCAAGCAAGCGTGAGTCTTTTCAAACAAGGCAGCCACGAATGAGTGCGAAGGGTCCACTTTCCATTCTGCTTTGATCTTGGTGCATATCCAATAGCTAAGTAAAAATGGATTCAGTGCTAGATGGCTTATGAGTGAATTATTTCAGTTTGAGTATTGGCTCTTGGTTGCATTTGATTGGCAGCTGGGGTCTTTATGAAACTTATCCATCCCTGGAACTTCTTTAATTCTCAAAGATGAGTAGGGATAGCCCGTGCAGCAGATTTAGACCTTAGTTTCATGCACCCATAAAAAAAAAACAAAACTGTTAAGACATGTCCTGGCATAACAAGGGCCTTCATAGCAAGGAAGTTAATAATTTTGCACTGGCAGAGCGGCTTGCAAATGATGCTAGAACTCTCTCTGTCCCGGAAGAGCCGGGCGGGATAACCGGAAGGGTGTGAGGGGTGGGGAGGGGAGTTCTGAGAATGGTTTTGTTCACCTCTCTGGAACGTCAAGGTCCAGAAAGTCCAAATAGGTCTTGCTCTTAGAGATGTAGCAATATTCATACAACCGATGCGGAGGGAACATGACAGGAAATGGAATTATTCAGTCCAGGCAGTTCATCAGCTGATGAACACAGGAGCAAAGAATTTTTCAGTCACCATCTGCTCCCAACAGGCCCGAATGCTTGGCCCCTCTTCGCCTTCTGCCCTGCAGCAAAGTAGCTAGGAGGGCTTTCTCGGGCTGAGAGTCTCTGTCCTCAGTGATAGCGTTTGGTGAAAAAGAAGCACGGAATTAGATTCTAGTCCTGCGTCTGTCACTAACCCACGTGGAGACCATGGAAAATGAGGAGTTCGGTCGAAATCAGAAGCACCCAACCTTTTCTTCAAACCCACACCGTCACCTGTTCTCCACACACTCATCAAAAATGCCTCTTATTAGACACCGTGATAGTCAACTAGTGTGGCCACCTCCACTCAATCTCTGACCCCCCCGAGAATCTCTGAACAAAATCATCTTCGTACGTTTCACACACCCCCTACCCTTAGGTTTTAGGAATCTAGACTTAAATTATCATCAAAAGAGCCCTGAAAAAAAAAATAGGTACATATACAATCATGTTTGCATTTACTTGTATGTCCTTAGTATCTGGAAGGATTTAAAAGAAGATGCTAACAGTGGTTTTTCTTTGGGGAAAGGACCTAAAAACCTGGTAGTTAAGGAAATGAAGAGGCTGACTTTTTACTGTATACTCATTGCTTGTTTCTTTTTTTTCCCTGAATACGTACTCAGTTAGGAATATGTACATTCATATTCAATGACTATGTATTCAATGAATACATATTCAACTGACTGTGGGTAAAGGAGGGATGGTGACTTAAGCAAACAAGTGGTTTTATTTTTCCTACTAAATGAAAGGTCTGGGGCAAGCTGTCTAGAGCTGGTATAATGTAGTTAAAGATTCAGACTCAGCAATCTGTCCCACCCTCTTGAGATTATGGCCAACATCTGGCCCCAGGCTCACAAATTGCTTCTATACCTCCAGGCAAGACCCCTGTGTTTTAGGCCAGAAGGCGGAAGGGCAAAGAGCATTGCCTGCTGATTATGGCCCCTTTAGAGAGCTTTTCTAGAAGTTTATCTCAGCAACTTCTGCTTACATCTCATTGCTCTCCACTGTGGTGTTGCTACCACTGGCTGCAAGAGGGGCTGGGAAGTGGTTTCCTTACTGGATCTATTGCTCTTCCATGTAACCCTGGGACTCTGTTAGTAAAAATGGAGAGAATGGATAGGTGCTTGGTAATTAGTAGTGTCTGTCATACATGTGTGTTCTGTTCTTAAGTTAAGGCTTTATCTAATTTAGAGCAGTTGCAGGTTGACATCAAAACTGAGGGCAAGAGATTTCCCATATGCCTCCTTCTTACACACACACACACCACACACACACACACACACACACACACACACACACAGCCTCTCCCATGATCAACATCCCTCACCAAAGGGGACATTTGTTGCAATGGATGCACTTATCCTAACATGTCTCGATATCTCAATTACCCAAAGTCCATAGGGCTCACTTTTGGTGTTGTACACTCTATGCATTTGGACAAATGTAGAATAACACGTATCGACCATTATTGCATCATACAGTCTTTCCACATCCCTGGAAGTCCCCTGTGCTCCATCTATTCATCCTCCTCTTCCCAAACGCTGGCAACCACTGATCTTCTTTCTGTCTCCATTGGTTTGTCTCTTCCAGAATGTCATGTAGTTGGAATCGTACAGTACGCAGACTTTTCAGACTGACTTCTTTCACTTGCTAATACGCATTTAAAATTCTTCCATATCTTTTCATGGCTTGACGGCTCATTTCTTTTTAGCATTGAATACTCTCCCCTTGTCTGGAGGTACCGTCATTTATTTATCCATTCACTTACTGAAGGATGTCTTGGTTGTTCCAGGTTTTGGTCATTATGAATGAAGTTGCTATAAACATCCATGTGCAGGTTTTCGTGGACTTAAGTTTTCAGTTACAACCTTCCCGTCCTAAGTTGTTCTTCCCTCCTCCATAAATAACTCTTCTCTCTTTCTGTCTCTGTCTCTCTCTCTGTTTCTCTCATGTCTATTAACAATGTTTATCTCCTGAAAAGCTCTGGGAGACATTTTGGAGTGTGTTAGAGATGAGTACTAAGTATAGGTGGTTGGAGCTTCTGATACCAGAAGATATCTGATGGCTTAAGGCAGAATAAAAAAGTACAGATGGGAGAGCTAAGAGCTGGGTCTGGGAGGAAACACAGGTAAGGGAAGCAATTGTGCATAAAGGGAAACTTGGAACCAGGAGAATAGGGCTGAAGTAGACTTGTAAGTTAAATCGGTAGATAAGTAAGGGTTTGCTTCTCCCCTCATTCCTCCCTTCCTTTCCTAGTCTCTTTCCTTTCCAGTCCCCGAAAAAGAAAGGAGGAAATGACCCTCAGCGCTTGCCATGTGCCAGCTGCCATATTTGGCTCTGTATTAGCTCCTCAGAGTTTCCCATACTTCAGCCACTCATATAGCATGTTCATGGATTTTGCCATATCCACATACCAACTCTACCATTATTTACTTAATATTTTTCTTCAGGTCAACTCCCTTTTCTTTATTCCTTTGACTTACATACCTACTTTAGCCTTGTACCTATCAATACCATCTATAAAAGGGGCTGGCATGTTAGTTACTTTTCTAATGTATATTTAAATCAACATTTACCTATTGGAGTTGAAAAATGTTGTCCCCATGTCAGGGTTACATGTGCCACACTTCAGGATGTGTCTTGATTAGCTCATTTGGTCTTTCCAACTACCCTAGGAAGTAGGGGTGATTGCTTATCCTACACATGAGGAAACTCATGTCCAGAAGGGTCAAGCAACATGCCCAATGTCATGAAACTAGCAAAGACAAAATTAAGACTTGAAGCCACTTATGTCTCGAAGGCCCGGGTCCCTTCTTGGAACACTGCCCGACAGTGGGAAAGGAGGAAGAAAGAGTTGTACAAAAACAAGATCCATCCAAAGAGATTCCAATGCATTTGATACAACCAGCTTAATCAGTCTCCATGGAGCCAAGCCCCATCGCCCATTCTTGCCTCGCTGGCAGACTCCTGGTTTCCTCCTCCACACTCAGGCTCTGTGTCTGGTACAAACCTGGTGCTTGACTTGTGTCTGTCAAGAGGTGGCTTTGTTCCAAGGGCAGGTCCTGCAACAGTTGTCCTGGGGCCAAGTCTCCTAGAAGCCATTCCAAACCCTGCCCTTTGTGCTTGCCATTACTCAGATCACTACTCTTGTTTCAGTTTCTTGCACAGGCAAACAAGCCAAGGCTCTGCCCTCAAGTTGGGGCTTGAGTAGGGCTTGCTATTTTCGGTAGTACATTTATGACAGTGGGTGTTCCTTCTGGAACAGTTTGAAAGTCTTCTTTCATTTTTTCTTTTTCTTTGTAAATTTTTTTTTAATGTTATATTTACTTCTGAGAGAGAGAGAGACAGCGTGAGCAGAGGAGGATCAGAGAGAGAGGGAGACACAGCATTCGAGGCAGGCTCCAGGCTCTGAGCTAGCTGTCAGCACAGAGCCCGATGTGGGGCTCGAACCCACGAACCGTGAGATCATGACCTGAGCCGAAGTCGGACGCTTAACCTACTGAACCACCCAGGCGCCCCTCATTTTTTCTTTTTACCAACAGCATCTAGTTGCCTAGCCCAGATACTTGGTTTTGCAAAGAAGGGTAAGATTCTCTGCCACCTGCCCCTTGGCCCCTTTGTCTTGGTCCTGCTGGGGTGTGGTACTTCCATGAAACCAAGAGGATACAATCAGGGTCATGTGAGAAAGACCTGGACTCGCCGTGCCCACCTGCTACAATCTCTGCCCCCCCAGTGGCTGGCTCTGGGTTTGGGGGCCATGGGGTAAGAAGGTGAAAGAAGTGTCAAGAGTATTGGGGCAAAGGGACTAGTATTTCTTATAGGCCTATCATTTGTCAAACACTGTACTAGATACTTGATATCTGTTATCTCATTTGATACTTTCAACAGCCTACAAGCTGTTATCATGCTCATTTTACAGATGAGGAAATCTATGCCTAGAAAATAAAGTCACTTGTTGAAGGCCACAGGGCTACTGAAAGGCAGGCCCAATATTCGAACCCAGGTCTCTCTGCCTCTAAAGCCCAGTCTTCTCACTATACCAGGCTACATCTTCTCTGGATGAGATATAGTTTACAAGGGATGGGAAACCATTTAGTTTATGATTTCCTAGGCTGTTGGCTTCTCAATTCCAGTTCCTCAGATAGAAGGAGGAGGCCAGAGTACTGTGGATAAAGCTGATTTAAATGAAATTAAAGAAACATCTTTACCGTAGGACTTTTGGAGTCTTCAGTATTCTGAGTACACAAATCTCCAACAGGTAGCTCTAGTATGCCACAAATTACCCAAGGAGACTGTTCATTTTCCTAAAAAATACCCAAGAAACCAGTATGTTACAGAACCGTGTGGAAATGAGTTATCAAATCAGACTCCTTTAAGTATAAAAAAAGGAGGCAGGAGACTTGGCCAAGTAATATGACACGCAGAAGCAGGCACCCCACAACCCCACTCCTGTCCTGCCTTCTCTTCCCTGTAGAGAGATGCTCTGCCTATTTCACAGTCACTAGGAATGAGGTAAATATGCATCACATGTCAGGCACCGGGGTAAACAAGACAGTGGAGAGGCAGCCACACAGCAGTGTGGAGATGTTGCTGTGGATGGCACTGCCCTTGAACTAGGCTTGGGGGTCTGGGAGATTTCCTTGGAGACTTAGCAGGTCCAAGGACTCTGCTCCTGTTGGTTACCAGCACACGACACGAGAACCTGGGGCATCTGCCCCTGACCACCGATCCCCCCGCCCCCGCCTCCGGCTCCCACAGCCACACACACCCACATTATGGATAGAAGGCCCTTTTAGGACTTCACCTAGTGTCACATCCTCAAAGCTCTTCCTTCTCTGTTGACTTCAAAAGAAAGAATTGGCCAAAAAAGAAAAAAAAGCAATCGGCAGGGATATAGATTCCGTATTCATTCTGCTAACTCTGCAATGGAAGTTAAACAAGTCCCTGGGGTGCCTGGCCTTGAAACCACCCCAGAAAATCAGAGCTGGAAGAGATCGTGGTGTCAGATTAATCCCCACCACCCTACAAACGTGTGAAGTGAAGCCTCACAGCCATTGAGATCCATCACAGCGCCCCACTCTCTTTGTCAACCCACGCTTCACGTGCAGGGTGAGGTGGGAACTCAGAACGTAGTGTTGGTAAGCCTGAGTCCCATGTGTGCAAAATGGGTGAAGGAAGGTGAGCATGCACATCAAGGGCCCTCTTGCAAGGGAGCCTTCATGGAAGATCCCAGAAAAAAATAAGACTGGCCACTCCAGCTTCTAGGAGGTAGGTCCTGGGTCCTTCTCAGCCTCTGAGAAGGCTGCTTCCTCTGCTTCCACATAAATGTGTGCCCTTGGGTGGGTGTCACTTCCCTTCTCCGGACCTGCTTCCTCATCTACAAGAAGGAGGAAGTTGGGTTCATGATGTTTCTTTAACTCTAGTTCTGTGGTTGTTCCATGGGAGAGAGCTTCATATCAAAGGCCAAAGTATGGCTGACACCACGCTGTCTCTCAATGCTCCTGCTCTATGGTCTCAGCCTCTTTTTATAAGCTTATTTATTTATTTATTTATTTTGAGAGAGAGAGAGAGAGAGAGAGAGAGTGCACTTGAGGAGGGGGAGAGGCAGAGAGAGGGAGAGAGAGAATCCCAAGCAGGCTCCACATTGTCAGTGCAGAGCCCAATGCAGGGCTCATTCTCACGAACCGTGAGATCATGATCTGAGCCAAAATCAAGAGTCGGACGCTTACCCAGCTGAGCCACCCAGGCACCCTGGGTCTCACCCTTTTAATTTCTGTACATGTACTGAGCACAGTTTCTCTCTTGAGGTTATAGAGCCTGTATCTGAGAGACTTAAGGCCAGAGATGGTCAGGTTGTGCTCCTGGGAGAGTATAAATGACAAGCAACTTGTTGTGACAAGAGCGGCCTGATAAGGCTGCCGCCTGAGCTGCAGGGAGGGAGGGTCCGCCTGCCCCTGAGGGATCCTCTGGAGAATGTGGTCCCACCCTTCTGCAGGGCCCACAGCCACGGGCAGGCTTGAGCCAAGGCCAACTATTGACATGGTGTTGCCTGTTGCCTTGACAACCCAGCATGGTCCTGGGCTGCAGACCCCACTAGTTCTAAAGCTTCAAGCCGTGAGATCAGAGACCATCCTTCCATCCTACACAGTCTCCCTGCTTAGTGGGCCTTTTCCTGAGGTCACAGGTAGATATCAAGTGTCTTCTTGAAGGAAGTGTCCTCTGTAGTTCAGGCTACCTCTGGTATCTAGCTCTCAATGCTGAAATTTGACCCGGACAATGGCCATGACGATGGGTCTGGAAGCCCAATTCTTCTTGGACTGTTTTAAGGGACTACCCTCTAAATGCAGATATTTAGCTCAGAGATGTTTAGTTGCACGAGGTAGAAGCATCAAGATTATGGTCTTCAGAATAGTCAGACTGTCACGTTAAAGAGATATTAGCTTTGTCTGGAATGGGCTCCAACGTAGAAGTACCTGGTTGGCAGATTGGGGCTCAACATAGGGACAATGCTTTCCAGAACTCAGATAAAGAGAAAGAGAACATCAAGGGATGGTGGGTTTGTCCACCACTGAAAGGCAAATGGAGGCTTGATGATAGTGATAGGAAGGTTTTGGAGACAGTTGACAGACCAACCAGTGTCAAGGTCATTATGCTAGATGGTCAACTGAAGGTTCCTTTCAATTTGGAGGTGTGGTTTCTGGAAAACTCCTGATAAGATGATACTTGCCCTTCTGGGCAGAGGTTGCCCAGTAGTGTCTGAATTCTTTCTGAAAGAAAACTATGTATATACTTCTCAAAATACCTCTGGATTTACAGAAACTGACTCTTTTCCCTGACCAATAACGCTGTCATTCCTTCTTTGGGACTTAGTGATAAATGCCTGGAGTTCTAAACTTCTAAGATTTCTTCTTGATCTTGAAGTTCTTGGAGAATAAATAAGCACTATCTTCTCTGTTGAGACATCTGTCTCATAAACTGGGGTTTCAGCACCTGGTGCTGTTTGGGGTTGTGTGTGTGTGTGTATGTATTTTTCCACTTTCTTTGCCAACCTGCCATTATTTTACACTTGTGATTGATGGCTCATAAATTAACCCTTCTGCTTTGGTTTCTTGATGAGATGATTAGAAATTTGGCTAGAGTTCACTGTCATCTTCACTCTGCCTTGGGCTGTTTGGGAGGTGGAATGTTAATTTGGTCTTTTTACTGCTGTTCCAGAGAGAGTGAATGATGATTTAATTTATATACATGGAAGTGATGGGGAATGATTGGAGAGACCTGAGGTACTCCCAAATCCTTATTTCAGGAAACGTATGACTATTTTCCCTAGTGATACTCCATGATGCATGTTCAGAAACCAGATCTCAAAGGTGAATTCATATAAGAACATGATCAGACTGAACTCAGAAGATATGGATTTTAGGGGTGCCTGGGTGGCTCAGTCCATTAAGCACCTGACCCTTGATTTCGGCTCAGGGCATGATCCCCCAGTTCGTGAGATGGAGCCATGGGTCAGGTTCTGTGCTAACAGCGTGGAACCTGCTTGGGGTTCTCTTTCTCCCTCTCTCTCTGATTCTCTCACTGAGAATAAATAAATAAAATTTAAAAACAACAACAAAAAAGATTTTAAGAGAAGATGGGTTTTAGTCATGATTCCATTACCAATCAATCTCACTGGATCTCAGTTTTCTCATCTGTAAAATGGGTGTTCATTCATTCATTCATTCACTCACTCACCCACTCAACAAAGCACTGTATGAAAGAGATAATAACTGTTCTCCACTTGTGGAATTGCTACACGTATGAGTTGATGGAGATATGTCCGGAGAAGTTTCACAAATTATTAAGTGCATTGAGAAGAGAATGTGTTGTATCTTATATATAAGATGGGATCTAAAATATGTTTTCCCTTCTAAAAAAAGCCCATGGTGTTTAGTTCTAGGAAAGTGTTTCTTAGGAGTGATCTTATTTCTTTTGTGGCCCACACCCTTGGAAATACAGTGGATGAGAACACCTGTTTTCCTTTCTTCTCATCCTGTCTAAAGTGAAAAGTCTTATTAAGCACTTATGAAAGAATGCATTTCTATGCTCGAGTTCTCTTCAGTTAGCTGAAAGTTTACTTAACTGCTAGGACCTCTTTACACACACACTTTTTTAAGAAGCACTGTGCATGCCCTAAGGTGCATAAGACACCAGGGCCACTTTTCAGTTCTGGGGAAGCTTGGGAAGGCGGTAAGATGTAGTGATGAGAAACAAAAATAAAACAAAAAACTCACCACTCTCACAGACGTCTTCGCCATGCACTATAAGACTCCATAAAATAAGGGTCTGTAACAATATACCTGTGAAATAAGGATCATAACACACAGCAGAGCTGTCGTCAGTCTCCAATGGGACACAGTCCCATTTCACAGCACTCTGTGAAAGTACTTTGCAAACTTAAAAGGCCATGTCCCAACGTCAGGGATGATTTTCCGGTGCTTACCACCTGAAGGTGCATTAGCAATGGCAGTGTGGGCTGCAACCACAAGTGATGGTGTCTGATTTTATGATCATTATCTATTTAATAAGCTGCCAACACTTCTATTTTCCAAGAGTCATTCTCTCTCTTTCTAAATGCCTGTATAGAATCATTCTCCCAACACAGAAGTTGAAAACTGACTTTACCCGACAGCCCAGCTCCATGGCTAACGCCAACCTGTTTGCAGGAAGTGTCACTCCATTTCCTTTTTCTACTAAAGCTGCTGTCACTCCTAAGTCATGGCCACCTACGAGTTCATGAATGTGATTTCATTTCTTTTTTTTTTAATTTTATTTTTATTTTTATTTTTTTTTTGTGATTTCATTTCTAAGCCTTCCAGACAGTTCCAGCACACTCCTTGCAACACCTCCTACCTTCCCACAGTTAAATCTACTGATAGACAGGAGTGATTACTTGGCATTTATAAGGCACTTGGTGTCACAGAGGAATTTATGATTTGTTTTATTACTTCTCCCTTAGATACTCCCTACAAGGATGCTCAATAAGACACCGGTGAAGATATTGGGGTCAGCATGACAATCTGTTTCCATAGATAAGACTTGTGTGATTAATTCTTCCAGTTAAATCCTACGGGGTTGATCAAGCTGTGACATTAATAATAAAGGGACTGGAAGAGTTCCAACAACACTATCAATGAAAGCAATTGGTTCTGATCGCCTTTCAAAAGTCTGCCAGTAAGCTAATAGGATGCATATTCCCCCCAGCTGGCACAGACATTTCTCTCTTTCCTACATGGGTATCTTAATTTTCTCAGAGGTGCAGGGGGGAGCCCGAGGCCCTGAGAACTGGCTTGCCCAGAGTCATTGAGTAGGTTGGCTATGGAGCCAAAACCACAGCGCGTGGCACAAAGTAGGTGCTCAATAAACACTTGATGAATGAGTGGCTGAATGAACCCAAAGCTGCTACTTGTTTTTCTCTCTTCCCTATACTCCACAAGGAGCTGTTTAGAGTCCTGTCACATTTTCTGCTTTTCAGAAATGGAGTTCGTTTCCTCAAGTCTAAGCAAGTTGTAGTTCTAGTACCGCGCCATCCAATGAGGCAGCCACAAGGCCACACGTGACTACGGAGCCTCTGAAATGTGGTGGGTCCACATTGAGATGGGCTATAAATAAATCTCAAATGCAGAAGTTTTTGTGTAAAAAAATATTGTCAAATATCTCACGGGTTATTTGTCATATTGACTACAAGTTGAAATGATAACAGTTGGGATGTGCTGCGTCAAAGAAAATGTTAACATTACTCACACTTGTTTCTTTTTACTTTCTTAAGGTGGCTACTAAAATTGTTTTGGCATTTTTTTAAATTAAAGTTTTAATTAATGTACAGTGCAATGTTGGCTTCAGGAGTAGAATTCAGTAATTCTACTTACATACAACACCCAGTGCTCATCACAAGTGCCCTTCTTAGTCCCCATCCCCCACTAGCCCATCCCCCACGCACCTCCCTCTTTAAACCCTAGTTTGTTCTCTATCCTCAAGAGTTTCTTGTGGTTTGTTTCCCTCTCTTCTCTTCCCCCTCCCCCCATATGTTCATCTGTTCTGTTTCTTAAATTCATATATGTGTGAAATCATATGGCATTTGTCTTTCTCTAATTGACTTATTTCACTTACCATAATACATTCTAGCTCCATCCACGTCATTGCAAATGGCAAGATTTCGTTCTCTTTTTTAAAATTTTTTTTTGTGGTTTATTCATTTTTGAGACAGAGAGAGAGCACGAGTAGGGGAGGGTCAGAGCGAGAGGGAGATGCAGAATCTGAAGCAGGCTCCAGGCACTGAGCTGTCAGCACAGAGCCTGATGCGGGGCTCGAAACTACGAACCACAAGATCATGACCTGAGCCGAAGTTGGATGCTTAACTGACTGAGCCACCTGGGCGCCCCAAGATTTCATTCTTTTTGATGGCTGAGTAATATTCCATATATATACATATATATATAGAATAGAATATAGGATAGATAGATAGATAGATAGATAGATAATATCTTCTTTGTCCATTCATTGGTCAATGAACTTCTGGGCTGTCTCCATAGTTTGACAATTGTTGATAATGCTGCTATAAGCATTAGGGTGCATCTACCCCTTCGAATCTATACTTTTGTATTCTTTGGATAAATACCTAACAGCGTAATTGCTATGGTGGTTCTAATTTTAGTTGCTCCTAAAATTTTTTAAATTCTATTTATGTCTTGCATTTGTGGTTTGCATTATAGTTCTTTTGGACAACACCGTAGTCTGCAGAATTTTTAAAAAAATGATTCTTTATGAATTTTTAACTTTTCAGTAAAAGTGATTTCTTCAGGCTAGCCAAGAACTTAGGAAACAAAGGAAAGGTTAATTAACTTCCTTTTGCAACAAAAAAAGAAACATTCTTCCCTCTTTTTTCCCCTACCTAAATCCTTTCCCTGAAGTTTCCATTGCCTTCTCCTTAACCACATGCTTGGGAACCTGGGAGGCCCATGGACGCCCGGAGCTGGCCGGGCAGCTGGCCAGTCAACCCAGGAAGCAAGGCACTAATCAGAAGACCAGCTATCTCCACCTGACTGCCACAGGCACAGAAAGACACCCTTGGCACTGGGGACGTGTTTTCGGAGTCAACTCTTGGTGAACAAGTTTGAATAAAAACAATTACCGGGGCACCTGGGTGGCTTAGTTGGTTAAGCGTCCGACTTTCGCTTAGGTCATGATCTCGCGGTTCGTGGGTTCGAGCCCCTCATCGGGCTCTGTGCTGACTGCCAGCTCAGAGCCCGGAGCCTGTTTCAGTCTGTGACTCCCTCTCTCTCTGACCCTCCCCTGCTCATGCTGTCTCTCTCTCTCTCTCCTAGAAATAAATAAAACATTTAAAAAAAAAACCAATTACCATAATAATGGTCACTTTTACAGCACTCTGCAATGTGTAAAAAAACGTTCACATTTTCAGTCTCACATGATTCTCACAACAGATCCGTAATATGGACACGGTTAAGGTACCAGTTAATAACAGATAAAGGTGCAAACCTCAGAGAGGCTGAGAGGCTTATTCACAATCACACAGCGAGGAAGTGGTAGATGTGGTTTCAAAGCCTGGCCTCCTGTCACAGGGATTAGATTTTCTCTTAGGGCACTCCACAACCCAGCACGTGAGCTCCGACGGACTGACCCAGGGCTCAGCGGGCCCGTGGTTTTCTGCAATGCCTCTCTAGCACAGACTAACAGTGGAGGAGGAGAGGAAAGACGCAGGAAGCAGTAGAGAAGAAAGAAATCCAGGCAAGGGGATTACAGGTGTAATATCTTGAATAGAACTTCCATAGTGACATACCGCAATTCCCACTGTAATTAACTTTTATGCCCAGACATAAAAGGAAGTGTTTTCATGGCTAAATCCTCATTGGCAGAAGTCCTACCTCTTGTTGGGCAGAAGGGACATTATTATCTACATCTGAGAGATGAGGAAACTGAGGCTCAAGCTTTCAATGTCCGTTCCACTGCCCTAAGTTGGCTTGTGCATCGATATATAAATCACATGGAGGCACGTGTCTGGCTCATTCGGTAGAGCATGCAGCTCTTCTTCTTTTTTTCTTTTTTAAGTTTATTTATTTATTTTGAAAGAGAGAGGGGGGCAGGGGCAGAGATGTAGAGGGGAGAGAGAAAATCCCAAGAAGGCTCTGCGCTATCAACGCAGAACCTGATGAGGGGCTCGATCTCACGAACCATGAGATCATGACTTGAGCCGAAATCAAGAGATGGTTGCTTAACTGACTGAGCCTCCCAGGTGCCCCAGAGCATGTGACTCTTGACCTCAGGCTGGTGAGTTCAAGCCCCATTTGAGTGTGGAGCCAACTTAAAAAGATAAAATAAATATATTTTTAAAAACCATACATATTTTTATTATTGCCATTTATTTTTTATCTTTATTCATTAATTATTCAATGAATAATTACCGTGATTATTTATGTCCTAGTTTCTTTGGGTTTACTTTGTTTTCTTTTCCTGGTTTTAAAAATAGAACACTTTAGGTTCTCAAAAAAATCTTTGTTTCCTAATAAATGCACTTAAGATTATGAATTTCCCCCCAAGCACATCTTTCATTGCATCTGGGGGCTTTGCTTACCATTATATATGATAGTATCAAAACTCACTTCATGACTGCTGTTTCCTTAATAATTTGTTAGTCAGACCTAAATATTTTATACTTTTACTTGGCTTTCCTCTTTAACCCATGGATTATTTGAAGTATCTATTTTTTATATCTACAATTTGCATCTCTTTTTTGAATAGATAGAAAAATTGTATCTTTGAATAGATAGTATGTACAAATGGTACATAATTTAGGAGGTACAATGTACAGTGAAAAATCTCTCAAAAGCTACATCTATATGATTCTATTATGCAACATAACAGGAAAGGCAAAACTATAGGGACGGAAAACAGATCAGAAGTTGTCAGGGCTGAGGGTGGATGACTTTCCAGAGACCAGAGAAAATCTGGAGGGTGAAGGGGCTGTTTTATACCTGCTTTGTGGTGGTAGGTACAGGCTGTATGCATTTGTCAAAAGTTGGAGAAGGGTAGGGGTGTCTGGGTGGCTCAGTCAGTTAGGCGTCCAACTTTGGCTACAGTCGTGATCTCACAGTTTTTCGTGGCTTCGAGCCCCGCATCAGGCTCTGTGCTGATAGCCAGCTCAGAGCCTGGAGCCTGTTTCGGATTCTGTGTCTCCCTCTCTCTCTGACCTTCCCCTGCTCATGCTGTCTCTCAGGAAAAAAAAAAAAAAAAAAAGTTGGAGAAATGTAGAAATGTATAGTGAAAATAATAAATTCACTGGATGTAAATTACACTTTAATTTAAAAAAAAAAATTCAAGTCTCTCTTCCCTCTCCAGAGCTTAGTGGTAGTTTTCCTGTTCGCCTAAAATTTGCAGCCATGGTTTTTCTCTTTATACCACAACAAAATCTCTATTTTAGTTACAAAGACACTTCTAAAGCTCTCTTTCTA
Source organism: Hyaena hyaena (assembly GCF_003009895.1). Taxonomy (NCBI): domain Eukaryota; kingdom Metazoa; phylum Chordata; class Mammalia; order Carnivora; family Hyaenidae; genus Hyaena; species Hyaena hyaena. The sequence goes on from NW_024080761.1 coordinate 180,114, forward strand.
AAAGCTGCTTTACAGAATAATACTCTGAACTAGGATATATCCTTCACAGATCTCTGCATTCTGCTGGGATTCCCTGGGAATAAATCACCTTGAATGCACAGCTGGGAGCTACCATAGATGTTAGAATCTACTAGCACTGCCTGGAAAGTTTAGGGATGCCGGCGAAGTTCAGTATCCACCTGTCTGGGTTGCTGCTTGAAATCTAGCTGAAAGAGAAAGATCCAGGTGACATTGTACTTAAAGCCTAGACATCATTGGCTATGCCATGAAATCTTCTGAGTTAGCGTTAAGTGGCCATTGGAGAAGCTTTGCTAAGATGGCATATAATAATTATCCATAGCCAAACTCAAACAACCTAATTGTCATTAATATTGCTGGCTTGCGATAGCCAAACATCTAGGATAAAGCAGGGACTGTGTAAGGTACAACATCACCATCAGCAGCAGCAGCAGCATCAATAATAATAAACACCTGAAGTCTGTATGTGGCAGGCAGATGGGATAAAAGAAAGCCCTAATTTATAAGGACTATTTATTAATGTATTCTTCACCTTAAGCCACAAAGTATTTAAGGATGCTGAGTCCTTGCTTAGCCATCAGGTACAAAAGTGTCAATCTCTCTAAGCCTTGGCTTCCTCCTCTATAGAATAGAGAAAACTATCCACTGCACAAGTTACCAGAGACACTGGTCTCTGGTAGGGAGATAAGAGGCAGAGATACCAGTCACAGAGAAGATTCTTTCAGTAACCTCAGTGTTTAGCAAATGAAAGCCTCCAATCTGCCTTCTGTAATGATGAAGATGGCCTTCCATCCCTGGCCCTCAGAGAACACCCCCAAGAAAAGCATCAGCCTATGAACTTCCCAACGATGGTCATATCAACACCCAAGGAAATAATAAATGGACGGGGGCTTTAGATTTTATGAAACATGGTAAATGGCATCGCTACTTCCCTTACACACCCACATGCCCCTTTCTACCGGGATAATTAATACCTTTCCTTCAAAATGCAGCTTGAGGGCCACCTCCTCCAGGAAGTCTTCCAGATTGCTCATCAGAAGCATTCATGCCCCGCTCTGGGCTCTTAGAGTCTCTCACACTATGCCATGATTGCACGTATGCCTGTCTGTCACGTCCTCTGATCTGGAGGCCGAAGATCAAAGTGCACCTCCTTGTTTACATCTTGTAGGATGTGTAGGGCCGGGCGCAGGCACAAGGTGGGTGTGCATTTGTTTCTTTTAATGTTTATTTATTTTTGAGAGAGAGTGTGTGTGTGGACAAGCAGGGGAAGGGCAGAGAGAGAGAGGGAGACACAGACTTCAAAGCAGGCTCTAGGCTGTCAGCACAGATCCCAAGCAGGGCTTGAACTCACGGACCGCGAGATCATGACCCGAGCTGAAGTTGGACGCTCAACCGACTGAGGCCCCCAGGCACCCTGAAATGTAAAGCATTATTAAGACTTATCTCCTGAAGTACTGCTTTCACTGAGTCTCCCTCATCTCTTGACCAGGCACAGTCTCGCTTTATTGGGAATGACACAGAGTATTTCCAGTCTTCTTCCCTCACAGGATAGTGGCGAGTCACCTCTCCCTGTGGGCCAGACAAAAGCCGCAGGCCCCACCTGATGCTATGAGGAACAGACACGTGGGAAGTTGCTCTGAAGGGGCTGAGGGAGAGGAGCTACCAGACAAAAGGCTCACACTGTTGCTTCCCTCCCCCTCCCTGTCCCTTTTCTGTGGCACCAGAAGCCCCTCTCAGAGCCTGAGTCAGGCTTACCCCTCAGCCTTGCGTTCACTTCCCTCCCTGCTCTGGAATGCCCGACTCCTCTGACTTCTCTTCTGTGGCGGCCACATACCCTGTGGGTGACACATACCCTGGTGATTTCCTAGAGTCCTCAACACCGTGGCTCCCAGTCCTCGCTGCCCACAGGGGTCGCTGGAGAATTTTCGAGGTCCTTCTCTGCAGCCCCACACTGCACAGTCGGACGGGACCCGGCTTATCTGGGTCGCAGCTGGGACCCCTGTGGAAGGGGATAGGGTATCATGTGGAAAGTCGGACTCCGAGGAGAAGCCGAGGCCCAGGGGAGGTGTGTGAGGCGGCGGGACCGGAAGCTGGCTCTCCTAAGCCAGGTTCGTGAGTCTTCCGTGACCCGGGCTGCCTTCTGGGACAGTGATGAGCTCTCTGCATGAGGGGGTTGGGCGGGGAGGTTCTTAACAGTTCTTTCAAATGAACTGCTAAGGCTCAAAATAAATCTACACTGACCCCCGCGGAAGCCTACCTCTTCTGTGTACTTTGGCCAAAGCTATTTATGTCTATTGTCCAGACAATCACGAACGGGAAAATTCTGAAATCAAGGGAACCACAGACAGGCATGGGTTGAGCCCAGCCCTATCGGGTATGAGCTGACTGACCTTGGGAGGCCTCAGTTCCCTCATGTGGGCAGCTGGGCGGACGGTGGTGGCCGTGAGTCCCGTACGAAACCTGAGAATCACTGGGCTCCCCCCGGCTCCCCACCCCACACAGCCCGTCAGGCAGTAGGTGCTGACCGTCCTGAAGTCTGTTTCTTTTTCATCCATTTCTCTTGATCCCTTGGCACTACTCCAGTTCAGCCTACTGTCCTCGCTGCCGTGCATCTAGCCGTGGCCCCTAGCTGACCTCACTGCTTCTCGCCCTGTCACCCCCAGTGCGCCCTCCACACCGAAGCCAAAGCCTTCCTTAAGACAGGGACATTCAGTGCTGTCAGCCCATCTCTGGAACCTTTCCTCCTGTCTTAGGATGATTCTGAACTTCTTACCAGGACTTCCAAGCTCTGGAATCTGCCTCCTTTGATGGCCTGGCTTCTCATCTTCCTGCCCCACCTGCCTCCATCCTCACATCGCTGCCCCTGGGTCCCACTTCCTCCAGGAAGCCCCCCCTGTTTCTCCAAGTCTGATTAGGACCTGTCTATGCGCTCCCGCACACTCTGAACTTCCTCTGTTATAGCCGCAAAACGGACTGCAGTCACCCCTTTGCCTGACTCTCCTCCACAGCCTGTTCAGGGCCATAGCCACCTCTGTCTTCACTGTGTCAGTACCAAGGACCGTGCTGGGCTCTAGGGGAGGCTCCGCAGGTGTTATTTTTGGAAGCATGAGTGGATGTGTAAAATGAAGTGATATCGATTTAATAGGATTGTCACACAGAGTAAATGAGGTAACAAAACCTTCACAGCTTCTGACGACATGCAGCATTACAGTGTCACATAGCCATGAAGGAAAGGAAAGGAAAGGAAAGGAAAGGAAAGGAAAGGAAAGGAAAGGAAAGGAAAGGAAAGGAAAGGAACGGAAAGGAAAGGATGGAAAGGAAAGGAACAGAACGGAAAGGAAAGGAATGGAACGGAACGGAAAGGAACGGAACGGAACGGAAAGGAACGGAAAGGAAAGGAAAGGAAAGGAAAGGAAAGGAAAGGAAAGGAAAGGAAAGGAAAGGAAAGGAAAAGGAAAGGAAAATTCTAGAGGTCTGTGAGCTCTCTTTCCTTCCCCCTCTAGCTCATCTTTCCTCCCTCCAAGAATCAGAACTGGGGAAGGACACAGTGTATGGTCCCCCCAGCCCTTCTATGTTTATTGCAGGGACTATTTACGAGGCTGTTAGAAAAGATTATAGTCTCGGGGATACTCGGGTGGCTCAGTTGGTTAAGGGCCAGACTCTTGATTTCCACTCAGGTCATGATTTCACAGTTCATGAGATCGAGCCCCACGTCAGGCTCCACACTGACAGTATGGAGACTGCTTGGGATTCTCTCTCTCCCTCTCTCCCCTTCCCCACTCATGCTTGTTCCCCGTTTTTCAAAATAAATAAATAAACGTTAAAAGCAAAAGAGAGAGAAAAGGTTATATTCTCTCAAGTCCAAAGAGATTCCCTGTGAAGCCAGACCCGCTCCCTTCATGGGTATATGATGGACAGCTGGTGGATCTTGCCATTTGGCAGCCGCGGTGACATTAAGCACCTCTTTGTTCCAAGGCTGAGCCCTGTGTGGGCGATGACAGTTGAAGTTTCTCCCACACCCTGTGCCACTAGGTAGTCACTCTGAGTGTAGGAGGGCGGGGGAGAGAGTGGGCAGGGAAGCTGAAAAAAGACACCTGCACACGCCCTTGCGGCTACTGTCCTTCATGTGGCTTCAACTAAGGACCCAGGGCCCTTGGGCAAGAAGCAGGAAGCAGGAAGGGAGGAAGCATGAGAGGGGCCTCCCTTCCCCCTAGTGTACTTACTCTCCCGTCAGCCTTCCCTCGCCTGCCCTAGTGTAAGGGCTCCAAGGCTTTCTTCTACAGCCCTGCCCTCACAGCAACTCCGGGGTCTACACCAGCCCAACAGGCGGGGCAGAAGCAGGGGGGAGGCCAGCCACCAGCTCTGGCCGTGCTAAGGGCCTGCAGTGCAGCCATCCAGGCCTCCCACCAAGGAAAGTGCATTCTGGGGTCTCCTCCTCTGTGTATAACAATGCTGGGGCCTGGGACCCCATTCTCAAAAGTGCAGGAGTCACGGGGCGTCTGGGTGGCTCAGTTGGTTAAGCGTCTGACTCTGGCTCAGGTCACGATCTCATAGCTCATGGGAGTGAGTCCTGTGTCAGCTTATGTGCTGGTGGTACGGAGCCTGCTTGCGATCCTCTCCATCTCCCTCTCTCTCTCTGCCTCTCCTTTACTCATGCTCTCTCTCTCTCTCTCTCTCTCTCAAACTAAAGAAAGAAACCGTTTTTTAAAAGTGCAGGAGTCACTATTTCAAAATAAAGGTATCTATCGATTTCACGTGAATATGCTTGCTAACTGGTTCATGGAACACAGAGTGTCTGGAGTCCCTTCTCCTTAGAGGCAATGCCATTTCATTCAGCCTTTGAGCAGCTGATCTATGCAAGCCCACCATCCCCAACAGAAAGAGACAAGACAAGCCTGCCTTCTCAGAACCCTGATACCTAGCATAGGAAACGGGACAGATAGGGAACTGGGTAAACACTACAATTCAACCCAAGAATCAAAAGATTGATTCTGGGGATGGCTGGGTGGCTCAGTCGGTTAAGTACCGGACTTACGCTCAGGTCATGATCTCGAGGTTTGTGAGTTTGAGCCCCGCGTCGGGCTCTGTGTTGACAGCTTGAAGACTGGAGCCTGCTTTGGATTCTGTGTCTCTCTGCCCCTTCTCTGCTTGCCCTGTCTCTCTCTCTCTCAAAAATAAATAAACACTAAAAAATTTTTTTAAAAAGATGGATTCTGGCTGAAAAGATCAGAAAGTTTTCACAAAAGAAACCACATCTGAGCTGGACCCTGAAGGAAGAGCTGAATTCTTATGAGCGAAGACTTTCTCATTGGTTCTGTTGAGTAAGACTGGGTTAGCTTGACTTGGAAAAATCTCTGAGTTCCAGTAAAGTGTATTCCTAGTCTCTCCTGCCATGTTGGATACTTCAGTCAAAGGACTGTTGTGCTGTCTGTCCTTGGACAGTCACCTTATCTCCCTAGGCTTCAGATTCCTCTCTTGGTTTGTAAGATCGGATTCAGCCATGTGCCTTGCTCCTCTGGCCCTCCCTCTTTGTCCTCATGACAGTCCATGCCCCACATGGAAACATTCTTTTTTTTAAATGTTTATTTATTTTTGAAAGAAAGAGAGGGTGAGCAGGTGAGGTGCAGAGAGAGATGGGGACAGAGGATCCCAAGCAGGCTCCATGCTGACAGCAGAGCCCGATGTGGGGCCTGATATCGCGAACTGTGAGATCATGACCTGAGCCAAAGTCGGACACTCAATGGACTGAGCCACCCAGGTGTCCCCCAACAAAAGTATTCTTAAAAGAATTTATAATTGGGATGTTGGGTTCCTTCTAGGGTTAATGTTCCACCATCTCCCAGGGCTCCAACACATTTCTCCTTAAAAAAAAAATAGATGAAGCTGGAGAAGAAGGGGGAAAATAGTTGGGGAGAGGGAGGGAGGCAAACCATGAGAGACTCTTGAATGCTGAGAACAAACTGAAGGCTGAGGGGGGTGGTGGGGGAGAGGGAAAGGGGGTTGATGGGCATAGAGGAGGGCACATGTTGGGATGAGCTCTGGGTGTTATATGTAAACCAACTTGACAATAAACTATTTAAGGAAAAAAATAGGAAAAATAATAAAGAAGTGGTGGATTTGTACCTGGAAAAAGGTTTGTTACAAAAACGGCTTTTACATTACCTTGTTGGAGAAAATTACTATTTTAAAAGCAGATCAACAAGGCAGACAACCCAACAGAGAAATAGGAAAAAGACTTGAATAAACCTTTCGTAAAAGAGATATACCAAATGGCAAGTAAGCGTATAAAAAGGTGCTCAATCTCATTAGTCATCAGGAAATGCAAATTCAAACCACCATGGAATACCACTCCCACCCTTCAAAATGGCTAAAATGAAAAGGACTGTAGCAGATATTAGGCAACTAAACTTTCACACGTTGCTCATGGGTGTATAAAACAGAACGACTACTTTAGAATTACGTACGGCAGCATCTAGTGAAATGAACACAGGTGTATCCAAAGACTTAGCAATTGAACTCCCCAGTGTGTACTCAATAGAATTACATGCATATGTTCAGCAGAAGATACACCAGAATGTTCACAGCAAAGACTGGAAACAACCCAGGTTTCCATTGAGAAGTTGTTATTTACCTACGCAACTAGAAATCTACATAACAAACAATGCACAAATCATGGACAAATTTCACCTACAGCACGACGAATGAGAAATGCCAGACACAATAGAGAATATGCAACAGAATTCCGTATGTGTGAGGTCAAAGAACAGGCGAAACAATTATGGTACAAGAAGTCACAAGAGTGGTCACCCTTGGGGAGATGGATCAATGGCTGGAAGAGGACACGAGTGGGGGCTTTTGGAATTCTGGAAAATTTATTTCTTTTCAGGTTCTCTTATTTATTTCTTTTACTAATGTACAGGTGACACACAATGTTGCGTTAGTTTCAGGTATACAACATAGTGATTGGACAAGCCCATATGTTAGGTTAGGCTTGCCACAAGTGTAGCTACCACCTGTCACAGTGCTATTACAGGACCGTTGACTCTGTTCCCTCTGCTGTGACTTTCATCCCCATGACTTACCATACCCTAACCCATCCCCTTCACTCATTTTGCCCATCCCCCGCCCCCACATCCCTTCTCCAATAATTTTTTTTTCTTGATCTGGGAGGTGGTTACATAGAAATGTCACTTGGTGAAAATTCATTGAGCTGTACAATGATTATGTACTTGTCTGGATGTATGTTAAATTTCAATAAAATTCATATTTAAAAGAAAGCACATCAGGGACACCTGGGTGGCTCAGTCGGCTAAGCGTCTGACTCTGTGTCGGCTCAGGTTACAATTTCATGGTCTGTGAGTTCCAGCCCCACATTGGGCTCCACACTGACAGTGTGGAGCCTGCTTGAGATTCTCTCTCTCCCTCTTTCTCTGCCCCTCCTCTTCTCACTTTCTTTCTCAAAAATAAGTAAATAAACTTAAAAAATAATTAAAAGAAAGCACATCAGAACCTACTCTGGTTCTATATTTACCTTTCAGACAATAGAAAATCCTTTATGACAGGATAGAGAAGGGGTGATCTAGGTCTCTTTCTTTTTATTTAGAGATAAATCATATCATTTATTGAGTTATAATTCATATACAATAAAATTTACCAAGTTTAAATGTAGAATTTGATGAGTTTTGGAAAATGTACAGTAGTGTACCCGCCACCACAATGGTGATCTAGAATATTTTCATGACCCCAAACGATTCATTCCCTTGTTTTCTACAGCTGAGTCCTTTTCTTTACCCCTGGCCACCATTGATCTGCTTTTGAAAGAAACTCCACTAAAAAAGAAAGAAAGAAAGAAAGAAAGAAAGAAAGAAAGAAAGAAAGAAAGAAAGAAAGAAAGAAAGAAAGAAGGAAGGAAGGAAGGAAGGAAGGAAGGGAGGGAGGGAGGGAAGGAAGAAAGAAACTCCACTGTAGTTTTACCTTTTCTAGAATTTCATATAAATGGAGTGTTACCACAGTCTCTTTAAAATGATTTCCTTTGAACGTGACAACTTACCATTGATTACAATTAGGTTCCACTGAATGTGTCATACTGCATTTGTCCCTTATTACCACTCTATCTACCCTGACAAAATGCACAAGGTCCTTCATGAATGTTCTATGTTAAAATGGAATTGGCTGGTTGAAGTTTGCACACCCTAAACCTAAAGATGGATAGTGTGAGAGACAAGGTAATACCCCATGTAGTCCCAGAGGTCAAAGCCAAGATCCAAGGGCAGTAGCATGGGAGGCTGTAGTCAGCGGCTTAACAAAAAAAGCAAGATTTCTCCCAAAGCTGAAGTTTATCAAACCTGCAATGTGCTGAACTCAAGGCAAAGCAGCTCCCTATCCAGAATGGACAGAGAGAAAGGCAAAATGGTTGGTTCACCATCAAGGTATGAGAAAGAGGATTCAGCCAGGTCCTTAGACTCAGTAGCTTCTAATCCCTTTTCCAAATCTTATAATCCCATTACAGCTCACTGGGCTCAAAAGCAAATCACAGATACTTTTACATCTAGTAGTACAAAACAAAAAACTACATTTTTCATACATTCACCGTGTACGGCAAGACCGGATTCTCCAGCTCCTTCAAAGGGACATAACTCAAGGCCAGAGGAGCCTACTGGGTGGAACAAAAACTCAAGAAATACTTAGGATTAGAAGATAATGAGCCTGTCATTTTTTCTTCCTCAGTTTTATGAAAGGCTTCCAGGCTCTGAAATTAAAGAGGAAGTAGAAGAGATGTTTTTCAAGGTGATGTCTCAGTGCTTGCCAAGACTCTGACCTCCTCCGTGCAATAACACATGGGGCAGTTTACTATGACCCAGCGAATATTAGCTGGGCCTCCAAAGTGCTCAGCTGAGCGCTGCACAGGAGAGGACATGAATGAGCTAACCATCCTTGCTTTCAAAGTAAAATAGGCATCTGTGTGGCACGGGTCTGGGCCAACCCATGAACAGTGCAAATTCCCACGGGAGCAGAAGAAAGGGGAATGTGCTGCTCACCCTGGGCCGGAAGGACAGGCTGATGATGGTCCACGATGAAATGCAACATCACGCCATGCTTGGAAGAATTTTCCAGAAACTGGACCATTTATTTAGTTTTTGTCCGTCTTGAGAATGAGTGGTCTTATCTGGAAACATTACCAGGAAATGTTGGCTTTAATCCATTCTGTTCAAGAGGCGCTTAGTAGCATTGACTGGAAACAATAATATCAGTAACAAAATGAGCTGGGACTCCGCATAAACAGGTTCAGTATCTAAGATGGCAAGATCTTGGCTGAGCCTTGCTTTCATTATCTGGAAAAATAAATGAGATGGTCCGAAATCAATGGTCTCCACCATTGCGAGGAGCAGGAGGGACCAGGGAGGTGACCCCCTCACTCACTCTGCCCCAGTGCTTCTACCTTTGTGCTTTGATTGGGCTTTGTTTGGATAAAGAGTTTGCTCCTCTAAGGGGAGCCTGGGTGGCTCAGTCGGTTGAGTGTCCGACTTTGGCTCAGGTCATGATCTCGCAGTTCATAAATTCAAGCCCTGTGTTGGGCTCTGTGCTGACAGCTCAGAGCCATCTCTCTCTCTTTCTCTCTCTCTCTCTCTCAAAAATAAACATTGAAAAAATTTTAAATATAGGCCTCACTAAATAAATTGTAGGGATTGTCCTGCATTGGGAAGCTGGGCCTTGAATGAATAATCTCCAAGTAGAAGTTCAGGACATTCTGTGATTTAATACATTTCTTTCTTTTTCTTCATTATAATATGATTATATGACAGTTTGTTTTCTCTGTCATTTTTCTAGCCTCAGACTTAAAGTTTTCTTCGTTTCCTTTTCTGCTTCACTCTTTCCTCATGTCACATTATTTTTTTCTCTCTCTCTCTCTCGTCCCTTTTATTTAACCAGACATTTTCCTTCCGTGTGTAGGTAGAAAGGAGTTCACATCTGAGCCTACCACCCTCAGAAACACCTGCTTGAGGAGCCGGCCCTCGGCTGATGTCTGGGACCATAGATCTGGTGAGGGGTCCCTCCGTTCCCTAGATGATGAGGGCCTTCGCTGTGCTAAGCCGTATAAACCAGGCGGTTCAAGCTTTCCTTCTGGGAGTCTGGGGTTTTGGCCCACGCTAGCACCGGCTGCCTGTGTGACTGACCCCCGCTAACCCTGGGCTCCTGGAAGTGGGTAAGCGTCCCTGTAGACAACATTTCAGAGCTGCTGTGGGGAGTCCCTTGTTCGAGGAATTAAACACGACTTGCATGACTTCCCTGGGAGGCTCAGAGGCTGCACGTGGTCTCCTCTGCACTTTACCCCTCTGCTGGCTTTTTCCCTCCACTGATTTTGCTCTGTGTTGGGTCTTGGCTGTGAGGACAGCTACATGCCGCCTTCAAGAGTCCTGCTCAGTCAGGCAGTGAACCTGGGGGGAGGGGTCTTGGGGACCCCGACTGTGGGCCTCTCCGGAAAGACCCTGTTTCTGAAATGCCTTTTGGGAAAAGCAAGGATAAAAGGGCAGCAGATGAAGTGGCTGAACTGCTGCCTGTCGTGAGGAGTCACCAAAGTATCCAAAAATGACAGCTCCCACCCCAGAGGGACTGGCTTGCAGGTTCCCGTGGCTGCTTCTGGTAGCGCAGGCTAAAATGAGGGACAAATGTCCAAGCTGGGTGATGCCTTCAGGTTCATTTTGCTAACTATTCTAAAAGGTGAGCTTCGGGGTGGGGGGCAAAAATTTGCATTGTCCTTTCCTCCAAGGGAGAGGGGAAAATGAGTTCCTGGGAGCAAAACTCTAACTCAAAGGAGAGGGGCGCCTGGGTGGCTCAGTCTGTTGAGTGTCTGACTTTGGCTCAGGTCATGATCTTGTGGTTTGTGAGTTCAATCCCTGTGTCGAACTCTGCTGACACTTTCTTCAGATTCTGTGTCTCCCTCTCTCTCTGCCCTTACCCTGACTACACTCTTTCCCCATCAAAAAATGAATAAACACTTAAAGTTTTTTAATGTTTATTTACTTTTGAGAGAAAGAGGGAGGGAGGGGGATGTGAGCGTGGAAGGGGCAGAGAGAGGGAGACACAAAATCCAAAGCAGGCTCCAGGCTCTGAGCTATCAGCACAGAGCCCAATGTAGGGCTCAAACTCACAGACTATGAGATCATGACCTGAGCTGAAGTTGGACACTTAACTGACTGAACCACCCTGGCGCCCCTAAAAAAATTTTTTTTTCAAATAAATAAATCAAAGGAGAAGAAAGGGTAGAGGTAAGGGTGATGCAGCCACCTTCACAGGCCCACACCTATTTCACATTCCAGCCAAGATCCCCGACAGCTGTGATGTTAACCTGTCAATGCCGGATTTACTGCTTAAGATTTGAATCTACTACTTGCAGTGAGAAAAAAACAAGACAAAACGGGGAGGAGAGATTGTTAAAATCGCTTTGTATATTTCAGTTATAGCATTTGGATGTGTGTACAAAATTGGGGCAACATGTTACGGGCTTGCAATTTCATAAATGCTAGAGGGATCATTCCAATCAGGAAAACTGGAAAAAAGAAAAAAGGTAGCAAGACAAACTTCCTTACTTTATTGGTCACTGATAAGCAAATTAGAATTTAAACTCTTCGGCCGTTAAAACGGAGTAAGTCTCCACACTGATGATTGTTACTATGATTTTTGCTTATTGGAGCCTCTGGGCAAAAGCAACTAATATGAAAAGAGGCACCTACCAGCTGAACACACACTTTGGAGTTCTAAAAAGCCATTTTTAGTAGCTAATGACCTCCTGTGAATTATACCCCATCTTGTCCATGCTGCCCCTCGCAGGCTGGTGATTTTCCGGCCGGCTGTGCGTGTGTTTGAGCGGGTTAACTTGAACTGTATGATGACAAGCCAGAAAGCCCTGCTTGTCACCGGGGCTGGGAACCCAGCCCTCTAGCCCTCCAGGGTCTGTCTTTCCTGCTTGCCAAAGAAATGACTGGGGGCCCGCTGGGAGTCCTCAATTCACTGCTCCTAATTGCCAGGGCCAGACTGGGAGCTCAAGCCTCATTCTGTCCGCTCTGGGCCATTTGAGCCTCAGCTGAGCTGAACTAAAAGCTGAAACAGGCCCCCAGAGCAGGACCTCACTGCTGGGGCTACCGTGGGTAGAGGGCACCCCTCTGGGACCCTAAACCATCAGGATGTCATGGATGCTGGTTGGGCTGGCTAGGTCACACACCAATGTCCCCAGGAAAGGATTTAGGCTTTGATGGGATCGTTTGAAATTGAGCTACTGATAGGATCTGTAGTTCTGATACAGAGACCGGCTGCATTCTATCTGAGGTTACTGCTAAAAGTCGGGGGAGGGCGCATCGCAGGGCTTGTGACCACTCTGCCCTCTTCTGACAGCTGGGAGCCTGGACCACCTCCAGGAGGGGCCCCGATGCCCTTGAAACCACACACCCAGGGCCTGAGTCCTCTCCCCCGGCTTCTGGGGGTGCTCACCTTGAGAGGCAGTTTGATTATAAAACTGCCCCCAAAAAGTCTGCTCTCTGGAGAGAAGATGAGGCTAACGGGCAAGGGAGGTTACATAAACCCACTTAGAAAGTTGTTGAAAATCCAGGATGTCATCACGATCAGTTCCTGAGCAGGATCATCTTTCTGGTTCAGGTGCGCAAAAACATTTTCCGTGGGCATGCTTTGTCCCTCCCGCCTACCGCCCTTGCGGGTGGAGTTTCAGATGCTACAGAGGATGATTTTAAACTGTGAAGTTGTGATTGTTAAGTGGGACACACTGAGTTTGGAAATGACAACAGAGAAAAAACAAAAAAACAAAAAAACAAACGCTCCAGCACCCAGGGAGGTTCGGCGAGCACTCATGCTCTGTTTTTAATACTTTGAACTCCTGCGACCGCTGAGCATCTGATCACAGCCGACAGCCCCGCTGGGACAGCAGCGGGCAGCCGCCCACGCTTGCCAAGCTCAACGCTGAACACTCCCAGATGCCTCCATGCTCCAAATGGAGTCACAGACAGCAAACCTTTGGTAACTGACAACCTCAGGCAGTCCCTCTGAATCCTGGGACTGAACCGAATTAATTGGATGGGGCTGGAAGCCTGCAGCCAGAGGTCCCTGGATCGGAGACCACCCCGGGGTTCCTGTTAACGGAGCTACCTGACTTGTGAGTGTCCTGTAACTGTCGGCTCTTTGTTCCAGGGGGACCAGGTGTGTCCTCTGGGCTACGCCCCTTAGGTGAGTGCCTCCCATCACCACCTCAGCCTCTGAAAGCTTTCATGAGAGCTCCAATGTGCTGTCCAGAGCTGTGCTATACCTCGGGCCCGTCCAAAAAGTTCATGCTAGGGGCGCCTGGGTGGCTCAGTCGGTTGAGCGTCCAACTTCAGCACAGGTCATGATCTCACGGTTCATGGGTTTGAACCCCACGTCGGGCTCTGTGCTGACAACCTAGAGCCTGGAGCCTGTTTTGGATTCTGTGTCTCCCTCTCTCTCTGCCCCTCCCCGACTCGTGCTCTGTCTCTCTCTGTCTCAACAATAAATAAAACAAACCAAAAAAATCACGACTGCCCCTGGAAAAGAGTGACCAGCACTCTCAACTCTACGAGGGCACATGGACAGACACCATCATTCTTTTTTTTTTTGTTTTTTGTTTTTTTTTGTTTTTTAATGCTTGTTTATTTATTTTTTTTTTTACAAATAGTTTATTGTCAAATTAGTTTCTACATAACACTCAGTGCTCATCCCCAAAGTGCCCTCCTTCATGCCCCTCCCCCCCTCCCCCCCACATCCATCAGTCCTCAGTTTTTGTCAGCATTCAAGAGTCTCTCATGGTTTGCCTCTCTCCCTTTCCCCCACCATTTCCGCCCTTCTTCTCCCCCTTGGTCCTCTGTCAAGTTCCTCCTAATCCTCCTATACGTGCAAACATATGGTATTTGTCCTTCTCTGCCTGACTTATTTCGCTCAGCATAACACCCTCAAGGTCCATCCATGTTGCTACACATGGCCAGATTTCATTGTTTCTCATTGCCATGGAGTATTCCATGGTATAGATAAACCACATCTTCTTGATCCATTCGTCTGTTGATGGACACTTAGGCTCTTTCCATGTTTTGGCTATTGTGGAGAGTGCTGCTATGAACATTGGGGTACATGTGCTCCTATGCCTCAGCATTTCTGGATCCCTTGGGTAAATTCCTAGCAGTGCTATTGCTGGGTCATAAGGGAGTTCTATTGTTAGTTTCCTGAGGAACCTCCACACTGTTTTCCAGAGGGGCTGTACCAGTTTACATTCCCACCAACAGTGCAGGAGGGTGCCCGTTTCTCCACATCCTCGCCAGCATCTAGAGTTCTCTGATTTGCTCATTTTAGCCACTCTGACTGGCGTGAGGTGGTATCTCAGTGTGGTTTTGATTTGTATTTCCCTGATGAGGAGGGATGCTGAGCATCGTTTCATGTGTCTGTTGGCCATCTAGACACCATCATTCTTTACAGGATGTGCAGGACCTGAGAGCTTCTGGGCAGTGTGCTGAACTTCCGTAACCACAGAAGACGGGACCAGCATCATGACTGCTCCCAACTCACAGAGTGTTTAAAAGGCTTCCTACTGCTAGAGTCAAAACTGTCCCCGTCTGTTTGTACTTCTTTGATAAAACTTTCCCATGTGTGTTGGTTCCCTGTGTGCACTTGTCTTTTCTCCTGAAGTCTGATTTCCTTTAAGAGGGGCATCGTTTTTCGAGTGGAGGAAGGGATGATCTTTCCTCAGGATCAGTGCATCGTGGGAAGATAACGAAAATATAACGTAATCAAAACCATACGCAATCGGGGAGCCTGGGTGGCTTAGTCGGTTAAGCGTCTGACTTTCACTTAGGTCATGATCTCGCGATTCATGGGTTCGAGCCCCACATCGGGCTCCATGCTGACTGCCAGCTCAGAGCCTGGACCCTGCTTCAGATTCTGTGTCTCCCTCTCTCTCTGACCCTCCCCTGCTCACGCTGTCTCTCTCTGTTTCCTAGAAATAAATAAAACATTCAAAAATTAAAAAAAAAAAAAACCATACACAATCTCTATTTTAGTCCTCTCCGGATCCCACCCAGATCCCAGCATAACCTGGCACGAAGGAGGGGTTCAATCAACAACTCATCGATCTATCATTAGCTAAAAGTTCATGAAAACACGTGCCTCATGGGGCTATCAAGAGGATTAAATGAGACAAGGGATATAAGAGAACGTTATAAACTGCTAAGCCCTTTGTAGATCTAAACTATTATTAGATCGAATAATAATGCAGCATCAAATTCGTATTCATTTTTAAAAATCTTTGGGAAAATGCCTGCATTTTCCAAGGAAGCTGATGGTCTATATACTGTTTTCCAGGGCCTGAGTCTCCCATCTATAGGTGAGGAAATGGAGGGGCAGAGAGTTCTAGAGACTTACACGAGGTCATGAGTTTGTGTCTGTGTTGACTTGCGGTTTCTCCTCGGGAATGAGATCTGACTTCACTGTTCTCGCTTAATTTCCAAGTTAACATTGTAATAGTTGTCACAATACCAGTAGCCTTTTCTCTGCCCTATTCCTTCTTCTTTTTGGTTACCAAAATTGTCAC
Organism: Hyaena hyaena; assembly: GCF_003009895.1. Classification (NCBI taxonomy): domain Eukaryota; kingdom Metazoa; phylum Chordata; class Mammalia; order Carnivora; family Hyaenidae; genus Hyaena; species Hyaena hyaena. The sequence continues at coordinate 195,730 of NW_024080761.1, forward strand.
AAAGCTTTTAACACCCGCAAAGGGCATGTTATGTCTTTATGGGGAGGTGGAAAGAACGCAAGCATTGGAATGAGACGGACTTGGGTTTGAATCCAGGCTTTGCTTCTTACTAGCCCGGCAACTTTGAAAAGTGACTGAATTTCCACAAGATTTACTCATCTGCAAAATGGGACACTAATAGCTACTTTCTAAAGTAATGAAGATTAGGGGTGCCTTGGTGGCTTAGTCGGTTACGCGTCCGACTTTCGCTTAGGTCATGATCTCGCGGTTCATGGGTTTGAGCCCCGCGTCGGGCTCTGTGCTGACTGCCAGCTCAGAGCCTAGAGCCTGTTTCAGAGTCTGTGACTCCCTCTCTCTCTGACCCTCCCCTGCTCACGCTGTCTCTCTCTCTCTCTCTCCTAGAAATAAATAAAACATTAAAAAAAATTTAAAAAAATAAAGTAATGCAAATTAAAGATAATGTATGTGGAGCCTCTAGCCCAGGCCTGGCAGCTAAGAGACACTGCAAATAATAATAGTTGAGTACCCATGTTATTGTCACTGCTATTATTAATAAGTTGAAACAGGAGAAAGAAGAATGACAAATTTTGGCTTGGAGAACCCTAGTCAAACTGGTCTAGTATGTCCCTTGTGAAATTAACTTCAAAAGGTCTCCCCCCCCCGCCCCACCAGAGAGACCACAAAAATAAGACATTCAAGTCAGCAATTTCCACCTCTGAGATTGACCAGAGTCAACAGTCTCATCCAGGCGCAAGATTTCTTTCCAGCCTCAGCCTCCCTGTGAGTCACCCAACCTGGAGACATGGGTAGGAATGGTGTATGTATCACCGCTTCTCATGAGTGAGTGTCTGTAGTAACGACAAAAAGATGATTGGGGTGGGGAAGGGCAAATAAAAACTTGGATGCAGAGAATGAATACTGGGCAGAAACAAGCAATGAACAGAGGTGGAACGTGTCAGCCTGAAATCACACGTCATGATGATACCTTCTTGACTCAATTACCTCTTTATAAAAAGACCAGTAGTTGACGTTGAACTACAGTCGATGAGAAATGGGGGTGGGGAGGAGCTGTCACCACAATCAGGAAAGGCACAGGGTCCGTGAGCAGGGAGGGAGCTCGAAGGGCGCCTTCTCTAGTGATTTTCCTTGCACCCACAGGAGGACTTCAAATCGTGAAGCATTTCTTCCCAAGAGGATGGCTTGCTGCTTGAGAAACCTATTCAACCCATTTTGTTCGGGTACTAAAGATCTAAAACTGTGTGACGTATGTCGGCGCCTATCTTTTACAGATAGAATCTAAAGCCCAGAGAGGGCGATGAACTTGCTCAAAGAAACACACAAGGGCAGACCTGGATCTTCAACTTGTAAGTCTTGTTTCTCAATCCCCTGTAGGAATTTTAGACGGACACACTGGTGACCCATTCCAGTTGACATGTGACGCCAGACATGAGGCGCTCTACCTCCCCCAAACGTAAAGGAGGCGTTCATGAGAGCCTTTCTCTTAGTATTAGGAGTTGAGGAACAGAAGGCTTCAAGATTTGGGGATTGGAGCTTCTAGCTTCCTGAAACCTGACCTCCCCAGATTGCTCTTAACTAACCTCTTACCCCAGTCTCTTTTACATTTTGCTCCTCCTGGCCCTGCCCCTTGGGCTTGGCCTGCGCCCATACACTGTGCATTGAGAGGTGCTGGCCTTCTCTGTCACCTGTTTTATTGGCTGCCACTGGGCCTGAATGGGTCCACCTCCTTGCAGTGCCCTAGGGCAGCTAATCAATCCCATCCCAGAGTCCTTGAGTTCCTAAGGCCGGAAAACACCTTGGAGACCATCTAAATCAATCCCCTACTCCCGCAGAAGGGGACACAAGTGCAAGAAGGCCTTGCACCTCATACAATGGAACACAGTAAAAGCAAGATTCGAATTCCGGCCTCCTAATCCAACATGCACATCCAACACCTTTCCAAGTACCATGCTACCCTTCTCCTCTTTAATTCAACTCAGTTTAAAGCAGCACCCACTGGGGCGCCTGGGGGCCTCCAACGGTTAAGTGTTCAACACTTGATTTCAGCTCACATCATGCTCTCACAGGTTTGTGAGTGAGTTCGAGCCCCATGTCAGGCTCTGCACTGACAGCGAGCATGCGGAGCCTGCTTGGGACTCTCTCTCTCTCTCTGCCTCTCCCCTACTCACACTCTCTGTCTCAAAATAAATAAATAAACTTTAAAAAAAATCAGCACACACTGATGGACTAACTTGTGCATTTTAGGAAAGGGGGAGAAGGAGGAAGGAGAGGGGGGTGAGAGGGTGAGGGGGGGCAGGAATCACTAATCAATCCAAAAGCAACTGTGAGGGAGACAGGATGCAATAATTAAGAAGTTTATAATCCAGAAGAAAACGTAAGGCAAGCACATAACACCAAGCAAAATGTGAGGGCTCTAAAAAGTTTCACGTGTGCTAGATAAAAGTGCAGGAAGTTTAAGTTGCTTGCAAAAGGCTTCAGGGAGGAGGTAATATTTAAAAGAAGTTAAATCAGGGGCACCTGGGTGGCTCAGCTGGTTAAGCGTCAGACTTTGGCTCAGGTCACAGTCTCACTGTTTGTGGGTTCCAGCCCCGCATCGGGCTCTATGCTGACAGCTCAGAGCCTGGAGCCTGCTTTGGATTGCGTCTTCCTCTCTCTCTGCCCCTCCCTGCTCACGCTCTCTCTCTTTTTCTCAAAAATAAATAAACATTTAAAAAAAGAGGGTAAATCATTTGACAGCCCATTTGAACTCCCTCCTAGCTGGCCCTTGGAGGCTAGAGAGCTTCCCTGACCCCCTCGCAGTTGAGGGTGGCCAGCAGGGGACTCCTTTCTGGCCAAGAAGACAGAAGCAGGTTTCTGCATGGGCAGTAACTACATCTTCTTCCCTCCTGCCTGGGACTTGGGAGATGCTCAGACGATGGCCGCTCTCGTGACAGCAGGTGGAGAAGGGCATATGGAGATCGCTGGTTCCTGGAAGGAGCCCAGGATGGAGGCTAAGTACCAGCCCCAGATGGCCTGCGCCTGAGCTTCCTGAGCCGAATCCCCTTTCATTCAGCCAGCAGAGTAGCACTTCTAGATGGGAAGGAAACGGATGAACCCAAACCTGGGAGGTTCACGGGCCTTGGAAAAAATCATCAGATTTCACCAAGCAGCAGCAGAGGCCAAGATCAGCATGGGCCACCACTCCAGAATGGGGAAAGCGTGGGCCATGGTCTCGGCAAAGAAGGAGGGAGGACAGAGGGCTGGCAGCAGAGGACTAGAGAGGCAGCCGAGTGGGCCAGAGAGCCCATGGGGGGAGGGGGGCTCCCGCTGTGCCCGTGGACTTCATTCAGAAAGTGAAGAAGAAGGTTGCTGAGAGAGGGGAGGTCCCGGGAAGTTGAGGTTAGCTCTTGGCACGGAACACCAAAGGCCTCTGTGAACGTGCCTTGGGCCCCGGTTGAGCAGGCTGGGTGGCTGGTGAGGAGCCTGGGGCGAGAGTGGGTGGCCTATTCGTTCTAATCTGCGGTGCGCATGTTACATTCCTGTTTGCTTAGTGTTTACGTGGCACGTCAGGAACCACAGTACCGCAAACTCACTCCCATTCTGCAGGCACTACCCTCGCTGGGCCACTTTCCTCCCACAACCGATTGCCAGACCGGCAAATCACAGCTATAGACCTCCGGCTGCTGTGCGCCCTGCTCTGGCTTCCAGAGGCGGCAGGCCACAGACACATCCGCCGAGAATGGTCGAGGGTGAAAGCAATAAGAAGCCCAATATAGAGGTAGCCCTTGAACGACACAGGGGTTAGGGGCGCGGACCCCAGTGCAGTCAGACATCTGTGTGTCACCTTTGACTTCTCAGAAACCCAACCACCAAGAGCCTACTATTGACCAGAAGCCTTACTGGTAACATAAAAAGTCGATTAACAAGCATTTTGTATGTTATATATATTATATACTATATTCTTACAATAAAGTAGGCTATAGAAAATAAAATAAAATTAGGAAGAGAAAATACATTTTAGTTCAGACTGTTTTACTGGAAAAAAATATCTGCATATAAGCAGCCTCTTGCAGTTCAAGCCTGTGTTGTCTAAGAGTCAACTGCCTATATAAAAATAAATATTGTGGGTGGGGGGGCGCCTGGGTGGCTGAGTTGGTTAGGTGTCCAACTTCAGCTCAGGTCATGATCTCATGGTTCATGGGTTCGAGCCCCACGTCGGGCTCTGTGCTGACAGCTCAGAGCCTGGAGCCTGCTTCCGATTCTGTGTCTCCCTCTCTCTCTGCCCCTCCACTGCTCACGCTCTGTCTCTCTCTCTTTCTCAAAAATAAATAAACATTAACAAAAATTTTTAAATAAATATTGAGGTGCCTTGGTGGCTCAGTCGGTCAAGTGTCTGACTCTTGGTCTCAACTCGGGTCTTGATCTCAGGGGCAGGAGTTCAAGCCTCCCATGCTGAGAATGAAGCCTACTTAAAAAAAAAAAAAAAAAAAGATCTGGGATCGTGTATAGGCAAATGGAAGCGGAAAAGATATCCAACCTATGATAGCCCTGAACAAGTTTAAGAACCTCCAGGCAGCTACATGAAATAAATTCTTCTCAGGTCGCTCTTGTCTGTGTGGATGTTTCTCTGATTCAGACACTTGAGCTTCGGGAGCAATGAGATGCAGTGGAAAAATACCGCTTTCAGCCTGCTTCCAGCTGGCTGTTTGCAACTCAAAAGAATTTTTTAGATTACCTCTCCCCAGACTTCAATCGCCCCCGTCTATCCACCTCTACCTTGAGAAGTCTGGACCAGAGAAACTGGTTTCATCCTCCACGCTGCCCAGTGCGGCCAGCAGAGGGCCCTGATCGTCCCCAACTTCACACTGGCCTCAGGGCTGAGTCCCCAAGTAGCGCCCTGGCGGCAGGAACCCTGTTTCCTTCAAGGTCCGTGCACACAGCTCTGCGAATGTGTCCTGAATGGATAATTGAGCTGCCACGGTAACTCTTCAATCAAGGTTTTAGGAGAGCAGTACAGTACAGATGCTCTATAGGCCTGGGACCATGGACAGCAGTTAAATGGCCCCCTAATCACAGCCTCTAAGCCCCAGGCTAGTCGGTGCTGGGAGGGAAGGAGGCAAAGTCAGGGCGGTTTTTCATCAACCACATTCCATAGAAGAGTCCCACAGCTGTTGATAAGGTTCAGAGAAAAAGGTCCTCTGGACAAAACCAAGTTAAGAAATTTGCTAATTTTATCCGGCATTCTCTCCTTCCACCCTTAATTAGCCTAGTAAAGGAGCTGAGAAGCGCTTCAGTAATGGTATCTGGTTAATTTCATGCAAGTTAGTGTTTCCCAAACATTTATTTGTGGGAGCTGTTTTGGGAGGATAACCGTGAGCTTAAAACATGGTTGGAGAAACAGGGGTTTCTTGCAGAAGGTTTCTACCGTGAAGCTTTCACTTCCAAGCCCTCCTGATGTCTGAAAAGCCCCCCTCTGGGACAAAAATAAAATCCTCGGTCAGTTGCTGCATAAACAAACTGACAAGACAAGGAAATGAGGGCAGATAGAAGAATTCTGACCATTATTATTATAATTATTATCTCCTTCAGTGAATATCTATACAACATCAACAAATTATCTACTGTGGGTCACATGGGGGTTATAAAGATAAACAAGGCAGGGTCCTGTCTCTGCGTGAGAGCATTGCCTAAAGAGAAGAGTATGTAATGTACAAGCACCTACAAAGAAGGAGGAATCATGGAAACTGGACCTTGAATAATAAAAATAATAATAACACTGGCAGCAATACCTTTATACAGTGCTTACCATGTACCCAGTGCTGTTCTAAGGAAGCACTTTACATCTATGAACCCACTTAAACCTCACAAGAGTTTTATCCAATACCTTTAGTACTTGCATGTTACAAATCAGCTCGGCGAACCTCAGAGAGGTTAAGTAACTTGCCCAAGATCACAGTTAGAAGTGTGGCAATGCCAGGTGGGCTAGCTTGAGAGTGCTTGCTTCTCAGCCTTAAGCTATACTGCTTTCGCTAGCGATGAGCAATGTACCAGATGGAGAAGGACAGAACCTTCCTCGCAAAGGGAATGGGGAGTGGCAAGTCGTTCTGTGTGTCTGAAACACAGTCTGTGGGAGAGAAACCGCAGGTAAGGGTAGTCAGATAGATTGCAACCCCAACGGAAAATTATAAGAACCCTCAGGAAGTTCTGACTGCATCCTGTGGACTTGGGTCCTCAGGTCGCTCCACTCATGACCTTTAAGCAAGAAAGGAGAATGTGTGCCTTAGGGGAGTCTGGGAGTGTGAGCTTTAAGAAACCTCCACAAATTTCTTTTGAAGTCTTCTGCCACCATCTGCAAAATTCATGAGGGTTCTATGTTTCATGCTGTAATAGAATTGCCTTTTTAAAAAATGTTTAATGTTTATTTATTATTGAAACAGAGCATGAGTGGGGGAGAGGCAGAGAAAGAGGGAGACCCAGAATCCGAAGCAGGCTCCAGGCTCTGAGCTGTCAGCACAGAGCCCAACGCAGGGCTTGAACCCACAGACTGTGTGTGAGCTCACGACCAGAGCCAAAGTCAGACATTTAACTGACTGAGCCACCCAGGTGCCCCTAGAATTGTTGTCTTAATGTACAACTTTTTCATCACTCACCAGCTCCGTTAGCAGCTTTACCCCAAGCAGATCTGTCTGCATCTCTCATTCCCAGCCAGGAACATCGCTGTAATCCGTGGGAGTCATGCAAGATGTCTGAGCTAGGGAAGGACGAATCAAAGCTGTGTCTTCAAAGAGAACGCCTTAGAATAGCAAGAGCCTAGAAATAACTCAAATACCCATCAAGAGAGAACTAGTTAAATAAATCACACTCACACACTAGAACATTCTGGAACTTAAGAAACAAAGGAGAAAAATGAGCACATAAGGAAAAGTTCCTAAGGTATATAGGAAGCAAAAAGAGCAAAGCCATAGGGGCGCCTGGGTGGCTCTGTTGGTTGAGTGTCCAACTTCGGCTCAGGTCATGATCTCACAATCCCTGAGCTCGAGCCCCGTGTCAGGCTGGTTGCCATCAGCGCAAGGCCTGCTTTTGATTCTCTGTCTCTATCTCTCTCTGCCCGTCCCCTGCTTGCTCTCTTTCTCCCAAAAATAAAACGTTAAAAAAAAAAAAAGAGTAAAGCCAAGAGTACAGTGTGTACCATGTATAGGATCCCGCTGGTGTGACAGGTGTGCAAAGCTTGTGTATTTTAAGGATGTATGTACACACGCTCGTGTGGGCAGAGAATATTCTGGAAGACTACACAACAAACTGTCAACTTCCAGGGAGGGACACTGGGAATTACCAAGTGAGAGAACTTACTTTTCAAAAACGGCATAGCCTTTGATACTATCTGAATTTTTACCATGTGCCCGTGTTACTTTCCCGAATTAAAGAAACAGTTTAGTGAGTCAGACGGCTTCAAGCAAAAAGTGGGGGAAAATGGTTCTTAAGAAAAAGGAAAAACTGAGGGGAACTCTGGAAGCATCGTGTCATAGACGGTGGCTAGGTTAAAGAGAGAGAGTGGTTGTACAGAAAGATCTAGTAAAAAACAAAACAAAACAAAAAACCACAACAGCCTTAGAGTCAGATGAAGAAAGCTAAACAAAGGAAGTGGCTGTAGGGACAGGGATGAGAAGTTTCGAGTGCTTAAACAATACAAACAAAAAGACGATGCAACTAGTTAGCTGTGGAAGGTAGAACAGAGGTGGACGTTAAGAATAACTATGGCCGGGGCACCTGGGTGGCTCAGGCCATTAAATATCCGACTTCCACTCAGGTCATGATCTTACAGTTCGTGAGTTCGAGCCCTGCATCAGGCTCTGTGCTGTCAGTGGGATTCTGCTTGGGATCTTCTGTCCTCCCCCCTTCCCTCCTCCCTGGTTCTCTCTTTCTTTCTCTGTCTCTTAAAAAACAATAAATAAATAACTTTGGGTGGAGGACAGATGGAGTGAGAGAGGGAGCGAGATCTCCCTCACAGAATGTGGGGAATAGTGAGCTTAGTGTGGAACACACCAGGTTTAAGGCACCTTAGGATGCTTGAGTAGAGACTCCTACTAGAAAGCCGAGCCTGGCACGTATGGTGACAAACAGTCGCCTTACTGACAGCAACACTAAGTTCTCACAGAATAAAGAATGGAACGTGATTTCCTTTCTGTTCAGACACGCGGTCACACGGAAGGTCCGAGATGCCTTATCCTCAGAAACCCTCGCTTTCCAGGTTGGTCTTTGTCTAGCTTCTGGGGACTTGATGGGCCGACTGTTCCCCGCACGGGCAGGAAACTTTCCCGAGATGACAAGAGGGGCTCCCTGTGTCTAGACTCTGTGCAAACAACATGGTGGGTGCTCAGCCCCTGTTTTCCTTCTAGAAGTCTGGGATTTTGGCATGGACTAGGCAGAAGGGTCTATGAGGCCAGCCTCCAGTACAAATCTTAGACGCTTTGTCTCCAGTGAGTTTCCTTGGCAGCCAACATTTGACACCCATTGTCACAATTCACTGCTGGAGGGATGAAGCCCCACTTGTGTGAGGCAGGTGGGTGAGGAGTCTTGGAGGCTGGCTTCTGATTTCCTCTGGACTTGGCCCAGGTACCTTTTCCCTTCATTGATCTGCTCTGTATCTTTTCCCTGTAATAAATCCTAGCCATGAGTACAACTATACATTGAGTCCTGTGAGTCCTTCTGGAAAATTACCAAACCCTGGGAGATGTTCGTGGGGAGCCCTGACACACCTTCCCTCTCAAGTGGAGGTGGGAAGGGAGGTACACTCCAAATCTGCATGGCCTCTCTGGACTCCTTGCCAACCTCCCTTCTCTGTCTGTCACCGCTCCAAATGAAGACAGAACGTTAAATAAGTGTTTATTCAAAGAAAGCCTAGAGCCTCGCAGAAAAAAAGATGTAGTGCAAGTAAGATGTGTCCCTACAGCGACACATGTCTTGTGGCTGCATCTTAACTAGGTCTGTCTGGTGCCCAAAGCCAAGCTCCCTGTCTACGGGGGCTTTAACAACATGCTTCATGATGACTGCATGGTCTCCAGGTGCCTCCACTTTATGGCCACCTGTGGCTCTGTGATGGCGCCATATTGGAATGGTTTGCCATCACCCTGAGCCAAATCCCAAAAGAAGAAACAAAGCCTATAAGAGAGGAAGTACAGCGCAAACCTTCCACCTTTGGCCAGAACCCAAACTAGCCCCAATTAATACGTGACGCATGGAGTGATGTACCATGGACTTTTGACCTTTATTATTCCCAAGCTGTCCAGTCTGGGAATCTGTTCCTTCTCCTGGCCAGGCCCTGGCTCCAGGGGGTCTCAGTCATAAAGGTGTGCCTTAGGGAGGAGCTGTTAGGGCAAGCGATGATTCCTCCAACTGGCTCCACTCTGGAGGCTGCCAAGGTCCCAAAGTACTAAGCCATGCTTGTCTGAGAAATGGGTGTGGGGGTTGAGGGGTTTGACAGCCTTTTTGTGCTACAAGTCATAATTTTTGTTACTGCCACACCTGATAAGGTAATATTGTGAGCTGGAGTGACAACCCAGGCCCGTCAAGCCCTTCACTGTTGAGTCCCCATTTCCTTCTTAGAGCTTTAACATTGGCCACATGGTCTTTTGGTCTTTTGAGAATACTGTTCACTCTTCCCAGGGAAACATAACATCACCAGTCTTTCTCGACTACAGATGGGAGGATTGGGGGTGGAGGGGGAGCGCAGCAAGGAAGCTGCTCACACACAATTTCATACCTACACGCATAAGTAGGTAACGGAATCCCCCATAGAAGTATTAAAACCATCTAAGTCTTCCTAAGACGTGCTTTGTTTATTATTGGCTTTTAAAAAGGGAATTCTCAGTCTTAATTCTTTGATGTAGGCACCTGAGTCTAGCCTTGTCTAATGTGGGTTTTTCTCTTAGCAATTTTCTAAGAAACCTCTGTCTTCTTCTTTGTTCCACCCAAGGGCCATTTATACCCAAACTTGTCTGTCATGCATCCCTTCCAGAAATACCCGGTTCTGAATAGTTAAGTTCCAGAAAGGCTTAGTCTCAAACACCACACTATGGACTTTGGACAGGTTACAAAATCTCTCCTGGTCTCATTTTCTTCACCTGTAAAATGGGGTAAGGGGGCTATGAGGAGTAAATGTAATAATCTGTGGTGACACACATCGCCTTCTGCCTGTCACACAGCAAGCAAGGACTAAAAGGTGGTCACTAATGCTATGTTACGTGCCCCAGCGAAGGCGTTCGCCATTTCTCCTTCAAGGCAGATCTTAGAGGATCCAATGCTGACAAAACGACTAACTCCTCTCACTTCTATCCCTTATTTAACTCATATTTGCTTTTTTTTTTTTTTTTTGCCTTGAAGATTATTCTCTTAGACATGTGAGTTCTATAAACCCTCTCCCCTGGGCTCAGCAGTCTTTACCCATTCACTGTGAGTATTTCCATCTCAGTCAATCAGCATGCAAGACCTTTCCAGACTACAGGATTTTTGTGTCAGACAGAACACATTAAATTTTTCCTCATATGAGGCACTAGGAGTTAATCATTAATGAGGGCTTCTAGAAAAAAGTTCATGTCTTGATTTAGCTCTGAGTGTTGAAATACCTGTTACAAGGATAGATGGTTGATTGAGATACCTAAATAACCACTTTTCCTTTTTGGTCACAAACCACATGCATTCTAGATGCTTCTTTCCTCTTGACAATTTCCACCCCTTCTGCCAGAATAGCACATTGTCTAATCGTGTGGGTTTTTGAGATCTGTGAGAAAAATAAGCATGAAACCTAGCTCAGGTAGCTCATCACAAATCTAGCCTGGGTATCTCTAAGGAAAGACACAAGAGGACATTTCAATAGCATATTCAAGGAGCAGTATAGGTTTAGACATCAGGAGAATGCAGATCGAAACCATGATGAGATGGGGTGCCGGGTGGCTCAGGAAGCTAAGCATTCGGCTTTGGCTCAAGTCATGATCTCTTCAGTTTTTGGGTTCGAGCCTCACGTAGGGCTCTCTGCTGTCAGCACAGAGCCTGCTTCGGATGCTCTCTCTCCCTCTCCCTCTCCCTCTCTGCTCCTCTCCTACACATGTGTTCTCTCTCTCAAAAATAAATAAACATTCAAAAAATACAATGAGGTACCACTTCTTACACACCATTATAGGATGGCTATAGATAAAGGCAGATAATAAACACAGATAATAACAAGGGTTGGCAAGGGTGGAGAAGCTGGAATCCTGATACAGTGATGGTGGGATTGTAAATTAAGTGGGTGCTTTGGAAAATAATGTGGCAGTTCCTTAAAATGATAAACAGAGCTACCATATATATGATCCAGCAGTTCCACTCTTAGGTATATACCCAAGAGAAATGAAAACATGCCCATGCAAAAACTTGTATATGAATATTCATAGTAGTGTTATTCATAAGCCAGAAAAATAGAAATAACCCAGATGTCTGTGAACTTATGAACCAGTAAGTAAAATGTGGTAAATCCATAAAATGGGGTATTATTTGGCAATAAAAAGGAATGAAATACTGACAGATGCTACAACATGGATGAAACTTGGAAACATTGTGCTGAATGAAAGAAGCCAGTCACAAAAGACCACACATTGTACCGTTCCTTTTGTGTGAAATGTGCAGAATAGGCAATTGTATGGAGACAGAAAGTAGATTTGTGGTTGCCTGGGACTGGAGAGAGTTACACAGAAATGGAAGTGACTTTTAATAGATACAGGATTTCTTTTAAGTGAGATGAAAATGTTCTAAAATTGATGGTGGTAAGGGTTGCACAACTCTGAATATGCTAAAAAAAACCCCACTAAATTGTACACTTTAACTGGGTGAATTATATGATATGTCAATTACATCTCAGTAAAAGGATTGTATGATAAATAAGTAGATGAAGAAGGGAAGGAGGGAAGGAAGGAGGGAAGGGAGAAAGGAAGGAAGGAAGAGAAGGAAGGAGGAAGGAACGCAAAGGGAAGGGAGGAAGGGAAAGAAAAAAGCAGTGCAGGATCTTATCTTGATTTTAGAGACTCAAAACTGAAGGTCAAAAGATCATCTGAGTAATGGCAAACCCCTCAGCAGACCCTATCATCAGTGCAAACCTGGTAAGACAAAGAGTGCTAAGGAAGGCACTCCAAGAAAATCAAACCATCAGAAACAGATAAGAGTCGATCAGCTAGAAAGATACTTCAATATCACCTTCCACTGGTTACTTTAAATTATTCAGTAAGCCAATCTGGGTTGCTCAGGAATGATATTTATGAGGTAAAAGGTAAACTGTGGGGTATTCAATGCTATATGGCAACCAAACCAAGTAAAGATGTTACTGACCAACTGTGTACTCCACGCCCTGTGAACAACACCTAGCTTATTCTAATCCCTGCCTGGGATCTTTTTACAGCATCTGATTTAGTGCTGTGCCTGTAACATGGCAACTAAAATCAGCTTAGCCATCTGTCTTGAAAGTTCTCAGTTCACCTCTTACCATGAGTAACCAACTGAAAAAATATAATAAATAAAGCCCTATTGACAATGGCAACAAAGGAATACAAAATGTGTGAGTCTTATACAGAGGAACTATAAATTTTTACTGAAGAACAGAAAAGACATGAACAGAAGGAACAATATTCCGTGTTCTAGGATGGGAAGACTCAGTATTGAAATCAAACCCCTCTAAATTCTTCTACAGGATCAATATAATTCCAGTGAAATTTCCAGTGGAAGCACTGGAGCATGTGTGAGAATGTGTACATGGGTGTGCACTAGCAGGCATGTGTGCACATGTGTGTAGACCAGTCCTTTGGAGGGGTTGGGGTACAATTTGGACAACTTGATTCTCAAGTGTTCTCAGATGAGACTATAGCCAAGAATTTTTTTTTTAATTTTTATGTCTTTATTTTTATTTTGAGAGAGAGACAGAGAGTGAGTGGGGGAGGGTCAGAGAAAGAGGGAGACACAAAATTCGAAGCAGGCTCCAGGCTCTGAACTGTCAGCACAGAGCTCGACGTGGGGCTTGAACCCACAGACTGTGAGATCATGACTTGAGCCGAAGTCAGACATCTAACTGACTGAGCCACCCAGGCGCCCCTAGCCAAGAATTTTTTGAGAACAACAGGGGTGGGACGAAGGAACAGCTACAGAACTAGAGGGAGAGTCCAGAAATAGACCCTTGTAGAAGAAATGGGGATGGGAGAACTGGCCAGTGTGAATGGCCATGACCTGGCCTACGGCCTGGGAAGGCACTGGGACAGAAAGCTTCTCTGCTGCAGGAAAGCCCTGGGTTAAATTGAAAAGTCTTAGGTCTACAACACAACTGATCCGATGACAAAAACCCAAACACAAAATATCTAGACAAGAAGTTTAGATTGTCAGTTATGGAGTGGTTAATTGTGTAGGGCCATGTTGGGAGCTGATGTATTTCTGACATGACTCCCCACAGTACTGGGAATGAAAATTTGAGCACAGAAGATACAGAAGATTCACCTAATCCTAATCTCTGCAATCTCGGTGAGCCTCAGAGGGATAAGGGAGACCACAGGGAGCCGTAAAAACTGTCCATCGAGGTATCCTCAACCTGAGTTAAGGAAATGTTGGTCCTCTCTGATCCCATGTCTGAATGTCTGATTTCTGCTTTGAGCTGACCCCGAAACTCACAGGGGCATTGGCCTCCCCTGACTCTCCATTTGGAAAAGTGCAAAATTAGATCTCTCCTTTACTCTATACACAAAAATAAATCCCAAAGAAATTAACCTTCTTTAAAGAAAATTTTTTTTAATGTTTATTTTTTTTTGACAGAGAGTATGAACAGGGGAGGGGCAGAGAGAGAGAGGAGGCAGGCTCCAGGCTCTGAGCTGTCAGCACAGAGCCTGACATGGGACTCGAACTCCCAGACCAAGAGAACATGACCTGAGCTGAATTTGGATGCTCAACCGACTGAGCCACCCAGGTGCCCCAAGAAATTAACCTTCTGATGCAACAATTCAACGTCTAGGAATCTCACCTATTATAATATTCATAAATAGCATATCAAGATGTTTGTGAAAGAATGTTCATTACAACAGCACTTCAACTGGCCAAAAGAGTAAGACTGTAGTTATGATAATACTTAATATCTGTTGAGGATCTACTACAAGTGTGGCTTTGCTTGAAGTCTTTACACCGAGTCCCTCATTTGAGCTTCACAACAATCCCACGAGACAGGTGGTATTGGCAATTCCATTTTACAAACAGGGAATTGGTGGCACAGGGAGGTTATGGTGTTATTCAAGGCCACACAGCTGGGTTTGAGTCCAACTATCTGGCTCCAAAGCTCACCCTCTTAACCAGTACACTTTATTGCCTCAACTCAAATGTCCATCATTCATTCACTCATTCAAAAATGTTTGTTGAGCACCATCATGTTTTAGGCACAGTGAACAAAAAATGCACATGGTCCCTACCCTCACTGAGCTTACAGTCGAATGAATGGTGGAGGGCGAGGACATACAAAAACATGCATAACTATAAATTATGATGAGTACAAGGAAGGAAGGATATACTGGGCTTTGCTATGAGACCAAACCACAGGGCATGTGATGGAGCCCAGGGTGCAGGGAAGGCTTCCCAGAGAAAGTAACTTAGAGCCAAGAGCAACTCGTATAACGATCCTATGGCCAGAAGGAGTATGGTGAACTCACTTATACCAGTAACTAGAGGCACCATGTTAGAGCCCTGGCCTCTGAGAAACCCATACAGGTCACACTTTTTGCAAATTCCCAACCAGGGGACTCTGGGCCTTGGTGGGGTGGAGGATTATGGCAGTTTGGGCCATGCCAAGAGTGTATGCCTCCAGGGGGTTGGGAGGGGAGGAGGTGCCCACACATTTTAGTTGCTGGGCTGAGGCTTAACTTTGCATGCAAACAGCACCTTTGGTAATGCACACCAGAGGTGTGGTGTGGGTCTCATCTGGTCCAGGGGGAGGCCACTCCTTGTGACCAGTCAGTCCTATGGACATGCTTCTCTCCAGAAAAGAGATGCAAGTGGAGACACGCACAACGAAGGACCAGAGACAGAACTCAGTGTCAAAGGCACTGCGGCACAGCTAGGGGCGTACTGGCTGCTTCCTGAGTCAGGGACAGTCATGTATCTGCTCTCCACCCTGACGCGCTCATTCACCCCCTAAGCACTTAGTAGGATTAAGGCACAGCTCGCATGCTGTAGTCAATAGAAGGAAATTGTACTTAGGTAGCTCACAGGGCCTCAAATCTTTTTTGGAATAAAAAGCAGTAAAAAATAAATAAATAAATACGACAGAACAGAAAAAGCAAGGCAAACATACATAAAAAGCTCAAACTCTACACAAAATATATTGAGAATAAAGCTATAGAAAAAACAAACCAACCAAAATACCACAAGTAGTAAAAAGATTGGGAAGAAATTTTTTTTTTAAGGAGTCTAAATTATGTTTTGCCTTTCAAATATGGAATTGTGTAAGGATTTCCTACACTTTTATATTCCCCAAAGTTCTGAAACAAACACAGGCTACATTTTCGGTGGCAAAGATAGTAAACTTTATTTAAATACACTCATTATTGAATTCAACAGCTATTCATTGAATACCTCTTGGACCAGGCGCGATTCTAAGCACTGGGGATTCAACAGTGTGTGTGTTTGACATCTCAAGGGGCAGGAAGGGGAAGGTGATCGAGGCCTAGGGAAGAGGGAGGAGGGAGGAGGTTACAGGGTAGCAGGATCACGGAGGCCCTTGTAGAGCAAGAAAAGATTTTGGACTTTAAATGGGACCGAACAAAACACTAAACAACAGTTAAATATCTTTGCAAGAGAAATAGAAAGACAATACGTAATTGTGTGGTTCTGATAGGAAGTAAGGAAGTAAGGACTTCTTTCTTTTTTATTTATTTTTTAAATTTATTTCAGAGAGAGAGAGAGAGCATGAGCAGGGGAGGGTCAGAGAAAGAGGGAGGCACAGAATCCCAACAGGGTCCAGGCTCTGAGCTAGCTGTCAGCACAGAGCCTGACGCGGGGCTCGTACCCACGGACCGTGAGATCATGACCTGAACCGAAGTCGGACGCTCAACCGACTGAGCCACCCAGGCGCCCCTTCTTTCTTATTTTTGAGAGAGAGAGAGAGAGGATGCAAGTGAGAGAGGGGCAGAGAGAGAGAATCCCAGGAGGGGCAGAAGGAGACAGAGAGAGAGCAAGAGACAAGGGAGGCTCACCCGACGCGGGGCTTGAGCTCACCCTACGTGGGACTCAGACTCATGAACCATGAGGTCATGACTTGGGCCAAAGCTGATGCTTAACGACTTCTCGGCAGGGTTAGAACCCTGGGCAGGGCTGTAAGGGCAGGCACCCCGGGACCACGGAGCAACCAGCCAGGCCTGAAGGAAGGTAAGATTCACACAGACAAAGGAAGGCCACACTGTACCATCAAAACCTGTTGAGACCCAGCCCTTTCTTTAACAAAATCAAAAGGCAAAGCTTACCTTGACAAGGTAATACTTTCAAGGCAGGAAGCTCTCTGTTCATTATGGACAACTAGACCTTTTGAGATGAAAATATGCCAAAAATAACAGCAGGAAATTGTCAAGATGTTGTCTAATACACTCGTATTTGCTTCCAGAAGACTTACTGACTATTGTGAAATAGTCACACTACGGAGGAAAAGGAAATCCTACTCAGAGAGCAGCCCATAACTTTTGTGAACCTATGGAACAATGAGGAAGCGTTTTTATTTTTTTTTCATGCTTTCTTGATAGCTGCTAAGTGGATCTGCCTAGCCATCAAATACAGGTATTTGTACATAACAAAGATCAGCAAGGCGAACGTGGCTTGGCTCCCCAATCCATTACCCAAGGGTGTAATTTTAGAGTGCTTTGGAGACAGGGAGAGTGCCAGGCACAACGTCAAGTCAACTGTGCGGGTCACTCGGCAAGCCATTATTGCACAAGGAGTAAGGCAAGAAGGGAAGAGGGGAGGAGGCCAGGGTGCTCTTGAAAAGGTAACTGATGGGTTTGTGTTTTACATCCTCCCCACAAAAAGAAGGTGACCTAGGTCTGACCTTCCCCGACAACAGAAGGCAGCCAGGGCTGGGCTCATTCTCAGCTCATTTCTCCCTCGGATCTAACAAGTATCTCCCCTACAACATCACGGGGGTCGGCAGCACCAGCAAGTGGGATAGACACGTTGGGGGCAAAATAAACGCACAGGCAGAGAAAGTGCTCTGCTTCTCCACTGTGCCCAAGACTTCCATCCCCACCGAGACATACTGGAGTGGTGGGCGGGAGTGGCAAGAACACCTAGACACCACGAGCAGCCCAGCCCAGGAGGCTTATTTGTCCCCATGGGCTTGAAACTCACTCTACCACCCCCCCCAACCCCCACCTAGAGATGGGGGTGGCCAGGCGACATCAACAGGAGGGATTCTGTCACACACAGCCAATCCCTGGCCAAAGAAACCTCTTTGCCTGCATGGGCCTGAGACTCGCCTCCCGGACTAAGAGATAGCCATGGGCTCCAGGCTGGGGAAACTCCTTCCCCCACAGGGAGCCCCGGCATCACCGGATAAACCAGACAGATCCAAATAATGCTGCAGAGGCTCTGAGAATTAAACTGTCATCGATACCACAGCCCACCAAAGTAGGCCAGGACTTGTGTGCGCAACCTAAGCCTCGTGAATGCCTGCTAAAGCAAAAAATGTAAACAGGACGCCCACTATCCTAATATAATCGATAGCATGTCCAGAAAACAATGAAAAAATGATCCGTTCTGTGGAGGACCAAGAAAATCACAACTTGAATGAGAAAGGACGATCAATCAATGATGCCAATCAAGACGCATTAGATGTCGGAATTAGCTGACAAGGATTTTGAAGCAGTGGTCGTAAAGATGCTTCAACAACCAATGACAAATTCTCTTCAAACAAATGGAAAAGTAGAAAATCTCAGCGAGAAATAGAAATTATAGGGGCTCCCGGGTGTCTCAGTCGGTTAAGCCTCCGACTTCAGCTCAGGTCATGATCTCGCAGTTTCACGCAGTTCGAACCCCAAGTTGGGCTCTGTGCTGACAGCTCAGAGCCTGGAGCCTGCTGCAGATTCTGTCTCCCACTCTCTCTCCCCCTCCTCTACTCAGGCTTTGTCTCTCTCTCAAAAAAAAAAAAAAGAAAAAAAAAGGAATAAAACATTAAAAAAATATTTAACAAAGAAATGTAAAAAGCCAATGAAAATGGTAGAACTGAAAATTGAGCTAACAAAAATTAAAATCTCACAGGATGGTCTCAATGTTAGACGGGAGATGAGGAGGAAGGAGATGAGGGGGCACCCAGTGGGCTCCAACCACTAAGCCTCCAGCTCTTGATCTCAGGGCCTGATGTCCCTGTGGTGTTCATGAGTGAAGTGTTTAGGATTTTCTCTCTAAGCCCCTCCCCCTGCATGCGTATGCATGTACCCATGCGCATGTCCTCTGTCTCAGCTGTCTCTCTCAAAATAAATAATAAATAAACATTTTTATTAAGAATAGAGGGGAGATGAAAGAATAGAGTCAGTGACCTGGAGAGCAGACCAGTAGAATTTAACCAGTGTGATCAACAGAGAGAGAGAAAACAGACTTGGGGGGAGCGGGGAGGGGAGAACAGAGTTCAGGGGCTGGTGGGATGATAACAAAAAAAGCCAAGATTCATCGTTGGAGTTCCAAAAGGAGAGAGGCTAGGTGAGTATTCAAAAAAAAAAAAAAAAATGCCTGAAACCTTTCCAAATGTTACACACGCAACCCTGCAGATTCACAAAGAGGGTGAATCTAAAGAAATCCACACTAAGATGCAATAATTAAACCTCGAAATAGTAAAGGCAAATATGACATTTTGAAAACAGCCAGGGAGGGATGATGCATAACCTCTGAGAGAACTTCTGTTGGAATGACAGATTCTCACTAAATCCACAGAGTCCACTGAAAGGTGTAGCACATTTTTCAAGGGCTAACAGAAAAGCTGTCCACTGTGTAGCCAAATTATCCTTCATGAATAAAAGGGAAATAAAGCCATTCTGAGACAGAGGAAAGCTAAAAGAATTTGACACCAGCAGACCTACCTTAAAACTGGCTAAAGGAAGTTCCATAAGTAGAAAGATAATGATAGAAGAAAGTATCATTGAGCGTCAGGAAGAAGGAACAAAGGAAAAACAGAAATATGGGCATCTACGATACTCTTCCTCCTCATGAGTTCTACACAGCACATCTGATGACTGAAATAAAAATAAAACATTACCTGGTACCTATGTAAATAATATTTAAAAGCAAGGACCTAAATGAAAGTAAAGTTTCCATACTTCACTGAAAGTGGTAAAGTCACATAGTGTAATACTGACAGCAACCACTAAGAAAACCATACAAAGAGATATACTCAAAAACATTGTAAATAAATCAAGATGAAATCCTTCAAAATGTTTAGGAGACCCATAAGAAGGGAAGAAAGGAGAAACAGAAGAAACATAATAGACAATGAATAATAAAATGACAAACCTCAGCTCTGACATATCAATAATTACCTTACATGTAAATAGTCTAAATACATCAAACAAAGGACAGAAATCAGCAGAGTGGATTTTTTAAAAATGATCAAAATATGTGCTGCATAGTAGAATCTCACTTCAAATTCAAAACACAGGTAGTTTGACCTATAAGTAAAATGTAAAAAGATATACCATGCTAGCATTCAGAAGGAAAAAAGTTGGGGTGCCTGGGTGGCTCAGTTAATTAAGTGTCTGACTCTTGGTTTCAGCTCAGGTCACAATCCCAGGGTCATGGGATCAAGCCCCGTGTCAGGCTCTGCTCTGAGCATAGAGCCGGCTTAA
This sequence comes from Hyaena hyaena, assembly GCF_003009895.1. Classification (NCBI taxonomy): domain Eukaryota; kingdom Metazoa; phylum Chordata; class Mammalia; order Carnivora; family Hyaenidae; genus Hyaena; species Hyaena hyaena. Next base: position 215,595 of record NW_024080761.1, read on the forward strand.
GATTCTCTCTCCCCCTCTGCCCCTCTCCACTGCTTGCACACACACTCTCTCTCTAAAATAAATAAAAAATGAAAAAAAAATAGGAAAAAGAAAAAAAAGCCAGAGTAGCCATATTAATATCTGATAAAGTAGATTTTAGAGCAAAGAAAATTACTAGAGATAAAGAGGGACATTACATACTGAAAAAACAATCAAGCCACCAAGACATAAAGATTCTAAATACGTATGCACCAAACAACAGGGCATCAAAATACAAGAAGCAAAACCTGAGAGTCAAAAGGGGAAATAGACAAATTCACTATTAGAGTTGGATTCAATGCCCACCCCTCCACCCCCCACGCCCCCACAACCAATAGAGCTACTAGACAGAAGATCGGCAAGGATATATGAGTCAAGCAACACCATGCTGATTTTGGGTCACCCTTTTCATCTTCTGGGAGAATCTCTCCCCCTCAAAAGGATTCAAGTGCTGAGAAAAGCCTTTGAGGAGATCACCAGATTCCTGCCTCCTGAGGGCACAGAGGAGCAACATACAGATCACATTTCAGAATCAGCACAGAAACTTCATGTGGACAACTGGTCGGAAAAATATAAGCATCATACATAGATCATTAAAGTTGGGAAGACTCTTAAAGGTCATTTACCCCAGCCCCGGTCCCAGTGTGGCATTTCTTTCTACAGTATTTCCTCTACCAAACTATCTAGCTCTGTGGTGTCCAACGAGGGAACAAGAGAAAGGGACTTGCTCCTTCTAGAAGCTGTCATAGTCGAGGCTCAGTACTAGGAAAATGAGTTGAGACCGTGATTTTAGCGTACATTCCAACAGTCTTCATCCCAGAAAGCTCACTGACTCCCATGCTTTCTTTGGTAACCCTGTTAAAAAGTTCTTCCTTGTAAAACAAGCACTCTTCTTCTATGCTGTCTGTAGTCCCAATTAGTACAAAGTCGCAAGATGATAACATGCGTGAATCGCCTTAAAATGTTCATAACCTCTTGGCCAGAAAATCAGAAATGTGTACTACGGTTTATGTGCGGATATTTATAGCAGCACTGTGTACAACAGGCAAACCTTGCCTACAACCTAAAAGTCCAAGACGACACTGGTTAAATTAAACTATAGTACGCCTATACGATGGAATACTAAACCATCATAATTATTAAAATCCTATTTTAAGAGAATACTTAGTGACACAGAAAAAGGTCCATAATATATTTTAAGGTGAAAAAACAGGTTATAAAATGTTACAAAAATCTTTATTTCAACTTTTCGAAATAAAAGATATATATGTGTGTGTATCAGTATATATATGCACACGTAATTATAAAACATTAATAAAACAGGGGCACCTGGGTGGCTCAGTCAGTTAAGCATCAGACTTTGGCTCAGGTCATGATCTCACAGTTCGTGGGTTCAAAGCCCCACGTCAGACTTTGTGCTGACAGCTCAGAGCCTGTAGCCTTCTTCGGATTCTCTTTCTCTCTCTCCCTCTTTCTCTCTGCCCCTCCCCTGCTCACACTCTGTGTCTCTCTCTCAAAAATAAACATTTCAAAAATTTTGAAAAAATTAATAAAATGGAATATGCCACTAGCAGGGACTATACCTGGCATTATAGTACCTTTTATTGGCACTTTTGTTTTCCTCATAGTCTACAAAACAGAGGAAAACAGTTATATTTTGATATTGACAAGAATGTTTCTCTTTATCACTACAGCAACCTCTTGTTCCCTTCCTCCCATCCATCAACAATGCCATCAGCGATGGTTCTCAAAGTCGCAAAGTGCCACCACCCTTCTCTGTATTCCTTATGTCCTAGCACAAACCCAAATCCTTCCTTTTCCTTTTTTCTTCTTTTTCTTCAGCAGGCTGAGATAAAGTGACATTTTCCAAATCCCACTGGGAGAATTAAAAGGAAAATAATTATAGAAGATACTAGTAGGAAGGACACCTAGGTGGCTCAGCTGGTTAAGAGTTGGACTTCGGCTCAGGTCGTGATGTCACAATTCATGGGTTCGAGCCCCACGCTGGGCTTGGCACTGACAGCGTGGAGCCTGCTTCGGATTCCCCGTCTCCACCACGCCCCTCTGCTCCTCCCCAGCTCGCATTCTCTCTCTTTCTCAAAGATAAATAAACATTTTTCTAAAGAAGAAAATACTAGTAGAACAAAGTAGTTATGGCAAAGATGCTGTTGGATGGCCCCTCGGTATGCTGTCTGGGTCTGTGCTGTCCATTAGGCAGCCACTCGCCAGACAGGGCTACTGAGCACTTGAAGTGTGGCTCGTCCCCACTGAGATGCACGGTTTCAAATTTACACCGGGTTTCAAAGGCTTCATACAAACAAACAGAAAGACTCCAAAGTATCTCATTAATAATTTTTATATGGATTCCATGCTGAGGTGATTTTCGGATACATTGCGTTAAATAAAACACATTGGAGACATGGATTTCAGCCGGGGCTGTTTATCAATGCCTGGTTTTAAATGTGGCTACTGGAGGGGCGCCTGAGGGGCTCAGCCAGTTAAGCGTCCGACTCTGTTTCAGCTCAGGTCACGATCTCACGGTTTTGTGAGTCTGAGACCCGCATCACGCTCTGCGCTGACAGTGAGGAGCCTGCTCTGGATTCTGTCTCTCTCTCTGCCCCTCCCCCACTCGTGCTGTGTCTGTCTCGAAATAAATAAATAAACTAAAAAAAAAATCTGGCTACTGGAACATGTTCAATTACACACATGGCTCGTGTGATAGTTCCATTAAATGAGGCTGCCCTGCCCGTTTCTCCCTGGTCTGCCTTCGCAAGAAAGGTTGAGAAGCTGAACACTCACAGTCTAGCCGTCCTTTCAGCCACAGGCAGCCACGACACGCAGTGTGGCCCGGAGGAAGGCTGACTGCTGGGGTCGGGGAGAGGATGGGGGTCTGAGAAAGCTTTGGCTTTCCTGATAACAAGAAACTGACCCAACCGGCACAGCCCCTTTGCCAATTCTCCCTGCCTTGAGTGAGGATTTGATGCCAGGAGCTAGGACAGATGATATGTGGCCATGACATCAAAAACCAACCTGCCCAGGAAGAGGGGAGAGAGAGGACACGCAAACTTGAGTCTCCAAGGGCAGCACTGAGCAGCTGAGCCAAGGCCAGCAACTACCCAATTCTGATCTCTTGTAAAAACATAAACAAAAAGAAAAAACCTGGGGCACCTGCATGGCTCAGCTGGTTAAGCATCCAACTCTTGGTTTCAGCCTACGTCATGATCTCACGAGTCGTGAGTTTGAGCCCCATGTTGGGCTCTGTGCTGACAGCGTGACGCCTGCCTGGGATTCTCTGTCTCCCTCTCTCTCTGCTCCTTCCACACTCTCTGTCTCTCAAAAAGAAATAAGCTTATAACCAAAAAGCCAAAAAAGCAAAACCCTATTTTTTAAAGGTGCTTTTGGTGGCATGCCATTACTTATATGGTTGTTCCTAACTGATGGAACGGGTTAAGTTTCCAAAGGACAGACCTCTGGACCCCCGCTGACATCATGTGGCCTTCATAGCTGTCATTACCTTTCTGGGCTTCATTCAGGCTCCCTGCTCCTGGGCTCCTCTCCAGCTTCATTATGGAACAATTTCCTCTCCCTGCAGGTCAAAACCCTACAGGGAAACCCAGTTTAAAATTTTAGACAACCCCCCCCCCCCGGCTAAATCAATCACAACGATTAAAATCCTATTTTAAAAGAATATTTAATAGCACAGCGAAAGGTGCGTAATATATTTTAAAGTGAAAAAAAAAACAGGTGATAAAATGTTACACAAATCTTTATTTCAATTTGCTTCAAAATTTTCAGTCTGGGGAACACACATCAGTTAGATGCTGGCAAAACCATGGTGACAAGGAACATTGGCCTCATCTTCCAGTCACGATCACCCCACCCCCAAGGGGAAGTAGTCAAACCTCTCAAGAGCTGAGAGCAAAAAGTTTCATTACATGGAAACCACAAATGCTAGGGGCACCTGAATGGCTCGGTGGGTTAAGCGTCTGACTTTGGCTCAGGTCATGATCTCAGGGTTCGTGGGTTCGAGCCCCACATGGGGCTCTGTGCTCACAGCTCGGAGCCTGGAGCCTGCTTCGGATTCTGTACCTCTGTCTCTCTCTGCCCCCTCCGCTGCTTGCAAGCTCTCGCTCTCTAACACACAAATAATTAAATAAACATTAAAAAAAAGTCTTGGATTAGATGATTTCCAAAAGTCATATACAGTGAGGAGATGGGATCAGAAGAAGCAAAAATACCTTCCCTGGTCTGTGCCTCCCTCGGAGCCGCTACTGCTCTGAGCGCAGCCAGAGAGGTAGAAGGGAAATCCTGAGGCCATGTGATGTTCTCGTTCTGATAACTAGGGCCCTTGCAAGTGGTAAAGCTGCAGTGATACATTCTCATTGAGCCCTGCTGTCTCTGGAGTTGTAATGTCAAGCAGTCCATTAACAGATGAGGAAATTGCATCAAGGAAGCCAGCTCATCCTCGGGGGAAATGAGAACACAGGGCCTGACGTCAGCACGACACCAGACTCCTATATTAGCAGAGGCTACGTCATTGCCAGAATGATGCGGCTGGCGGCCTTGGGATGCAAATGACACAGAAATCTACGGTAGATGTCACTGTCCGCTTCTGGACTGTGAATCAATGACACCAACGCTTCAGGAGTCAAATCAGAAGGCTAGGCAAGGTCATTGAACTTGAGCATTAGACAAGGTAAGGGGATGTAATACAGTTTCTGGAACAAGTGTTCAATAAATGTGAGCTGCTGGTGGTCAGGGCAGTGTGAAATTGACTGTTACTAGTTTCCTGGCTGCATTCACTCATTCACACATATTTCCTGGGTCTCTACTAGGTGCTGGGCTATAAAGAGAAGGAAAGGGCTATGAATGACGGCCGTGCCTTTTGTAAGCTAACAACAGACTAACAATGCTAACGGTGACAAAAAGTGCAGCTCACATGTTCTGAGCACGTGCTCTCTGCCCAGGGCCTGCCGGGCCCTTCAAATGCAGTATCTTACATCCTTGTCCTTACCCTCGTCTTAAAGATGAGGAAACTGAGGCTCTGAGACTTATCCAAGGTCGCCTGGAGGCAGGGCTCAAATCCCCTCTGACTTTCAAAGCCAATTCCCTCTAATTAGCCACCAACCACGGTTTACCATTTCACCTAGTGGGTTCTCACTTAAGGAGGACAAATAGATGGCTGACCTTCTGGTGAGTTTCTGTAAACAAAAGAAGAAAACTATTGCCGATCCTCCTGCTTCGGCTGGTGGAGGAGGAGGTCAGGCCCAGGGTCCAAATCTGGGAATGGGTAGCAGCAGCCGGATTAGGCTGGTAGGCTGAAGTGCATTTAGTGTCATGGCTCCCAACTGGGAATTGGTCAAGGGGTGGGGGGGAGGGGAGAGTTCTTCCCAGATTTTTTTGTTAGATGTTGGGATGGAACCATTCTCACTTTACACCCAAACTTCTTGGCATTTCTACCTATTAAAAATACAAAGTAGAAACTGAGACACTGAGCCCCCCCTTCTCAGAATCCCCACAGTATCTCATCCGTAACCCTCACAGCACTTGCCCTTTCTATTCCATAGACTCTGACAAAGAAGGGGCTAATTTTTACTGAATACATTACCAGAAAAGGCTAAACATGTATAAATAAATAATACTAGGCACCCTTTGTGGAAAGAGGCCCCGAGGCGGTTGACGAAAGGGTAGATGATCTGCCCAAGGTCACACAAAGAACCAGTAGCGTACCAAACACCAAAATCCAGCCAGATCACTGCCAGTGGTCTTTGAAAGACATTATACCGCCTCTTCCAACTACGTCAAAGGCCAAAAAACTTTGAGAGGGAAAAGGAGAAATGCGGGCAAATATATTCCCTAATGCAGCCAGAGGCTAGCGGAGTTTGTGGCAGAAGAGCAAAATCAGTCCTCTTCAATTCCTGAGCAACCACGGGCAAACAGATGATGATAGTGATGACAAATATAATCTTGGTAATAATGGGGAGCGTTTATATAGCATTTACTATGTGCTTGGCACTATTCTAGGGACTTTATACATATTAACTCTTACAATCCCTAGGACTGTGTTAGATGGGCACCATTACAGCCTCCATTTTTCAGTGAGGGTAAGCACAGCAAGGTCAAGTCGTTGGCCCAAGTTAGCGAGCATTTATTGCTAATAGAAACTAACATTTATTGAGCACTTGCCACGTGCCAGAAACGGCGCCCGGAAACTGTGCAAGTCCCATTATCTCGAAGAACACTCAAAGCAACCCTAAGATAAATGGTATCATTATTACCACTTTCCGGTGAAACCGGGGGCCTCGGGAGGGCAACTTCTCCCAGCCGGCTGAGCTCAGAGCCCGTTCTTAGCCCGTAGTTCCATCGCCTCGCGCTTGGCGAGCTGCCGCAGCCCGGGCGCCGGGGAACCGGGGGACCGGGCACTGGGCACAGGCCTCTCGGCTCCGGGGTAAGGAGCGTCACGCGGGATCCCGGGCCCTGGGCGGCACCGGGGAGCCCAGCCCGGGGACGTCAGCGCCCATGCTTCCTGCACCGCGAGCCGCTGCTGCCCTCTGCTGCCGGCCCACCCGGAGCCCAGGCCCCCGCCCCCTCGCAGCGCGACCACTGCACCCCAGCGGCGACAGGTCAGCCGCCTACCTCTACTCTCTTCCTCGCTTCTCCGCAGCCCCCCTCTCCCCTCCGTCCCTTCCCCCCCCAGGACCGCCCCCTCCCAACTCGGCCCAGACCCTGGGTTGCTATGGTGATGCGGGGCGCAACAGATGCGCCGGAAGGGACCGGGTCGCGGGGCCCCGGGCGCGCGCCCGGGTTCGGGGACGCCCGCGGTTGCCAGGCTGATGCGGGGTCGAGCGGCCGCGGGCGCGCTCTCCGACTCCAGGAAGCGCTAGGAAAGGCGGCCGCCCGCGTTCTTCCTGACCCCCACCCCCGCTCGGGCACTTTCGGGCTCTGAATTACACGCGTGATGGGGCCGCGTGTTCCCGCCGTCGGTGGGCCTCAGTTGCCATGGTGATGCGGAGCGCGGGGGCCGCCTCCCTCTTCCGCCCACCCCATCCTCCGGCGGTGGGGGCGATGAAGGAGTCACACCGACGCCCTGCCTAGACTCTTAGGACAGTCGAAGGTGGGGGGAGCTCGCAGTGCCCTTGAACCTGCTTCCTGGCGCCCTTTGTGATTCCACCCTCTCGGCTTCCGGTGGCTGCGGGAGGGTGCGCGAGGGTGGGCTGACCGACCCCTGTCGCTGCAGGACCCACTGACCTTTTAGAGGCCCCCTGATTTTCCTACATGGATGTGCCATCGTGGATTTAACTGTTCTCCCACTGGAGGACCCCTAATTTTTTAGCCAATCTTTTGTTACTACGAACCGTGCAATAGTAATAACCTCTTTGTATATGCTTCTGTACCTGTGCAGTGTTCTCTGCAGAATAAACCTCTAAAAGTCACATTGCTGTCAAAAGCCAAATGCAGTTTTAATTTTCGTGGATGTGGCCAAATTGCTCTGCGAAGACATTAGCAAATTTACATCCCCACCAAAACTGGAATGCAATCATTTTAATTAGGATTTTATCAACAGTGATGAACTGTTGTGAAAGAATTTTTCCAGAGCCAATGCCATTAAGCCAATTTAGTTTAAGTCTTTTTTTTTTTTTTTTAAGTAATCTCTTCACCCAATCTGGGGCTAGAACTCTTAACCGCGGTCTCCCCTCAACCCAAGTGAAGACTCAGTGTGCCCTACTGACTGAGCCAGCCAGGTGCCCCACCAATCTAATTCTTTGATCAGTTTTTTTAATACAATGTAGTCAAACAGTATCTAATCCCATTTTTAGTTCATGGAAATGGTCTTCTTTGAATGACGGTTAAATGGAAACTTCATAATAAATTATGTGACTGAAAGCTTGGGTTCAAGAGCAAACGGCCAAGAAAGAATTCTTGAGACCATTTTGTCGCAAAAAGGTGATTTTATTATAGCACAGGGACAAGACCGTGGGCAGAAAGAGCTGCAATGGGATTGTGAGGAGTGATTGATTATATACTTTTTAATTAGTGGGGGTTAGAGATAGCATAAGTCTCTAGGAAATTTGGAAGCAAGGCTTTCAGGACCTTGAGGGGCTAGCTGCTGTTAAGATAAGGTTACTCTCAGTCTTTAATAAAACATCAACACCAAGGCAGCCCTGAGTTCCTTGAGGAAGGTCACGCTCTGCATGTTTCAAGTGTCTATCCGTGGGCTGTGAGCTGTAAGGAAATTTAACTGCGAGCTGTAAGGAAATTTAACTGTGGCTACGTCTCTCTTGTCTTTGTTTTCCTCATCAATAAACATTTTACTTACTTAATAATTTGTATATCGAGTTTTACTTTCATTTATATCACTGTTAAGTATCTTATGTTGACATCATTTTACTGAAGAAAAAAAAAAAAAAGAACAACTCCTGAGATTGAGAAGCTGGTCTTCTGACACTCCAGCATGGCCATATTACTCTCCTTTTGGACGTAAACAAATCACAGAACAACATTCTCAAACAAGGTTACTCTGATGGCGTGATAAAATGAGACAGAGCAAGACTACTTTACAATTTTGTCTAAGCATGGACAAAAACACAGTCACGACCACATTACAAAAAATCAAACATCCTCCTATCTTGGCTAGAGTGGAGTGAATGCCACTTCTTTACCAATTAGAATTTTCCTCTTGCTATGGTTTGCCTTCCTTAGAGGTTAGATTTATGGAGATACTCGGTCATAGAATTTCCCTTGCTTCCAAAAGCATCCAATCTAGAGCAAACCTTGCTTTCATACACTCCTGAGTCACCCAGCCAGTGCTCAATTCCTATCAAGTTCTTTCTAACCCTTTTACTGAAATGCCCCACATTTCCCCCACGAGGTGCAACTTGTTCAAGGACAGGTGTGTTCCCGGTGGTCTTTGGCCAAGACGGCATTGCCACTAGCAAGTTCAAATTTTCTTTGGTAAAATTCTGCAAGTCTAAAATTTCTCAGGGGCAGTCCTTCATAAATGTTTAATAAAGACCACGTTTTACATGCGCAGTCTATTTCAGTTCGATTATTTCAACCTGTTATAAAACAAAATTCAAGCTACTGAACTTTAAGATCTAACTGGTTTTATTAAGCGATCCAAGAATCCAGGAGCATCCCTTCTAACAAGTGGAGGAGTTTTTAAATGAGAGGGTTTTGAAAGGAAAGAGGGTGGGTCAAGAAGTTATTAGCAAAAGAAAAGAAAAGATTGTTTCAGGCAAGGTTACCAGCCCTTAGGCAGACAGGCGGGTCGGACAGGCGGGTCGGGAGGTATGGGGGTGGGAGTGGCAGGAGGGGAAGGTGGGGGTGGGGGGAGGCCTGATTACATGGATTACCTTGTCCTCTGAGCAAGGAAGAGCCCCTGCAGCAATTACCGCTGGTGTTAGCCAGAAAAATTCCAGATTGTTTAAAATTCCACTACTGGAAATGTTGAAACTACAATTAAGTCTTGGTTTGCAGTCCTGGGGTCAAGGGACTCCACCTTGGCCTTGAGGCTTTTTTGTTAACAAATCAGATCTGAGTGTTTCGTTTGGGGTTTTTTTTGTTGTTGTTGTTTTTTTTTTTTTCAGTTTTCAATGTTACCCTCAAGATAGGAATCTTCTGAGGTGTTTTTTTTTTTTTAATAACAATTTTAGCAGGTGCGTCTTAACCATTGTCAGTTTTATTTTGTATTATTTATTTTGACCAGGGAAGGTCATTATGAATTGGACAGAAGATTGATAATTTGGATCCATTTCTTGAGTCAAGAACCACACATCAGCAAAGGCAGTGGGATAGGACCCAGCTGCAAAACGGAACAAAGCAAAGATGTGTTTCAACTGGAGGGTTTACTGTCTTCCATCTTATCCTTATAACACAGACCCTGCTATGAAGGGGTTCATATTCTTTTTTTCTTTAAGTTTATTTATTTGTTTTGACAGAGAAAGAACTAGCATAAGTGGGGGAGGGGTAGAGACAGAGGGAGACAGAATCCCAAGCAGGCCCGTCAGTGTGGGCTCGAACCCACAAAACCGCGAGGTCATGGCCTGAGCCAAAACCAAGAGTCGGATGCTTAACGGACTGTGCTGCTCAGGCGCCCCGGGAATTCACATTCTAATCAGGAAGAAGTAGGAACGGACTGGCCTCAATTTGCGCATTGGATGAGAACGAGAAAGGCCTTCCAGACAGAGGGAACAGCCCAACACAAATGTTTATTCAGTCAGCACGTGGTCCTTAAGTGCGCCTCTATGCCAGGAAGTGCACTTGGCTTTGGGATGCAGGGAAGGACAAGTTCCACGAGACCCCTGTCCTCACAGAGCCATCAGTCCAGTGGGAGGGATGCACGTTAAATAATCACACTGATGATGACAGCGTGTAGTAACTGTTGCAAAGAAAACCCCAGGATTCCGTGCGAGCTGGGGTCATGGCCACCTCCTCCTCCAGGTCAACGAAGTGGGGATTCAAGGAAGGCGTCTCTGAGATAATGACTTAAAAAAAAAATTTTTTTTTAACGTTCACCTATATCTGAGAGAAACAGAGACCGTGGTGAGCAGGGAGGGGCCAAAGGGAGACGGAGACAGAAGCCAAAGCAGGTTTCAGGCTCTGAGCTGTCAACACAGAGCCCGACGCGGGGCTCAAACTCATGAGCCTGAGATCATGACCTGAGCTGACGTCGGAAGCTCAAACGACTGAGCCACCCAGGCGCCCCGAAATAGTGACTTTTAATGTGAGATGTGAAGGATGAGTTGGAAGGGTGTTCCTGGCAAAGGGAACCACCAATGGCCTCAAGTGAGAGCCACTTGGCTCATTTGAAAGTGGGGAAAAATGTTGCCAGTGTGGTTGGAATAAAGCGGACAGGGCTGAGGGTGGGGGGAGGAAGCCAGGAGGCAAGTATAGGTCCCGCAAGGCCTTGTCCAGCATATTAAGCCATTTGTTTGTACTTTAACTGAACAGCAACAGCCGGGAAGAGGGTCAAGAGGAAGGATACGATTTGATTGGATGTACATTTCAGTGTCGGTGGGGAGAATGGATGGAGGCGGTTGGGAAGGATAATAAATGCACAAAACCAATGAGGAGACCCCTACACTTACTTGCCCAAGGGACGATGATCATAACTGGACCCGGCAGTCCTCAGCCTGGGGAAGTATTCAGTGGGGTGCTGGGAAGGCAGGAGATTGGTTTGGATTAGGACTATGTGCAGGCAGGAAACGTCTAGTGAAAACTATGGAAACAATCCTGATTATGAACTGTGTCGTGTTCCCCTCACACTTGTCTGCTGAGGTCCCAATGGCCGGTCCCTGAGAACGCGGCTGGATTTGGAGATAGGTAATCAAGGTTACAGGAAGTCCTCTGGGTGGGTCCTGCTCCAACGTGACCTGTGTGTCCTCGTGAGAAGATGAAGAGACACCAGGGATCAGGGCAAGGCTGTGTGAGGACACAGCAAGAAGGCGGCTATCGGCAAGCCAAAGAAAAAGGCCTCAGGGGAAACCAGACCTGTCCACACTGCTACCCCGGCCATCCCCTGCTCCAGGGCTGTGAGAAAACCCATTTCTCGTGTGTAGCCGGCTCCGGCTGCGGTGTTTGGTTATGGCGGCCCCTGGAGGTCAATATAAATCACATGTCCAAATGATGGGGCAGCTGGGCAATAAATTATGCTGTGTCCGTGTTACGGAGAAGAGCATCATCCCGAGACTGGCCCGTGTAAATTCGAGACTGTGACTTCCCGAGGAGTTTCCCTTAACATCCTCTCTTCCGGCCGGAGGGATTTCACTGCATTTACAAGGACCAATATGGAGCTCTGAGAGCAGCCACTGGCTGTTACTGTGACAGTGGCCTCTTTCCTGCAGGTGTAGTTAAATTTGCTACTTTGGGCAGGGTGGCGGGGCGGAGAGCAGGGGGGAGAGAGTTTGGGCCTTACCCCCCCCCCCCACCAGGCCACAGGGTGGGGTGGGGCTGTGAGGAGTGGCAGATGGGGCTCCTGGACAGCAGAAGGTTCAGTCTCAACAGAAAAATGCCAAAAAGCAAGCTGGACAAAAGAAGAAAGAAGGAGGGGTGCCTGGGTGGCTCAGTCTGTTAAGTGCCTGACAGTGGCTCGGGTCATGATCTCCCGGTTCGTGAGTTCGAGCCCCACATGGGGCTCTGTGCTGACACTTCAGAGCCTGGAGCCTGCTTCAGATTCTGTGTCTCCCTCTCTCTCTGCCCCTCCCCCACTCATACTCTGTCTCTCTCTTTCAAAAATTAAAAAAAAAAAACATTTAAAAATATTTTTAAGAAGGAAGAAGGACATGACTGCACTGTTTGTAGGACACAGATACCAGACCCGAAGACCTCCAAGCCCGTGCCCACTGCCCTTCAGGCGTAAAATTATTTACAGGTGAATTCCTGATAACTTTGACTCTTCTACCGACTCAGACCTTGAGAACAAACCTGTAGCTGCTTCTCTAACAGACTGCTGATCAGCAAAAATAATGGGGCCACAGAACCACTCATGTGGACGCTGTCTCCATTTCGGGGGCTTCCTGCAAAAACAATTATGTGTAAACGTACGGTGGACTCTGATTTGGACATCTGACGATCGGTCCATCTTTGTTATAATTTTTTTCTTACAATGGTAATTATATTGCTGTTCATTCTGTGTAAGAGAACTCATTTAGTAAAGTAGTGCTTTGTTTTACAGCAACATCAATCAGTCAATCATAAAATTTGCTACTCTGTAGTAGTGGCGATTCCAAGCATCGTTTGCATTGTTTCTTTTGCTTTTCTTTGTCTCTATTATTGCTTCTTTTCTTCAATTTATAAACTTGCAGTAATTGGGGACCATGAGTTTACACAGTAATTTTCTTTCCCACTTATGAAAATTCACCCTATGAATTTTTTAAGGAACGAAGTAACCTTGTAACGAGGGGGAAACTATTCTATGCAAGTATTTAAAAGAGTAAGGCAGGGAAAACATGAGCTAGGGCTCTATATACTGACATGAAAAGATGGCCAAACCTTATGGTTAAGTGGGGGAAAAAAGTATGTTGATGATGAAGAGATTTTTGTTTTTTAATAAAACCACCTATTACTTAGGGGGAAAAATCTGGAAGCATATGCAGCCAACTCTATTTTATTTTTTTAATGTTTATTTATTTTTGAGACAGAGGGAGAGAGACAGAACATGAGCAGGGCAGGGACAGAGAGAGAAGGAAACACAGAATCTGAAGCAGGCTCCAGGCTCTGAGCTGTCAGCACAGAGCCTGATGCGGGGCTTGAAGTCACGAACCGCGAGATCATGACCTGAGCTGAAGTCGGACACTTAATTTATTGAACTATCCAGGCTCCCCTATACAGCCAACTTTTAAAGTATCTGGAAAATTCTACCATTTAAGGATCTAAGTTCTGTCAAATTGATGAGGCTTGGGGGTGATGGTGGGGTTCGGAGCTGACAGCCAAGAAAGAATTCTTGAAGACGTCTTTGGTGCAAAGAAGCGATTTTATTAAAGCATGGGGAGAGGACCCGTTGGCAGGAAGAGCCGCACTGGGGTTGTAAAGAGTGACTGGTTATATCCCATGGGGCTGGGGGAGGTAAAGTCAAGAGGAAATTTCTTAAAGGGATTTTCCATATGCTTAAGACTTCCAGATTATTGGAGGGCTAGCTATTGTCAAGCTAAAGCTGTTTTTCCCTCTAGCAATGCATTAACATTAAGACAGTAGGGAGTTCCTGGAGAAACATTTTACCCCCCAGCCTCAAGTGTTTGTCAACCAGCTGCAGGTTATAAGGAAACTTCACTTCTCCTGCCGTTTCCTTCTTGCCATTGTTCTCCCCATCACTATGGAGGGGTGATGTTGGAGCTCTGGGAAACTGAGTCAGCAGGTTGCTGGAGATTAGGCTATTGATAAGAGTACCTTTCTCTTGTAATTTACTAAGATATTTGTAAACTGATGGAGCCCCAAGTCCTGTATGACTGTGATCTCTATCAGTTAACCATTTGTTTTCTTTCCTTTGTCCTTGGGCAGCCAGCCAGGAGTGCCTGAGGAATGTCACACAGATCTCACCTGGGGGAGGGGATGGGGGGGCTAGCTGGTGCCTGGTCTTCAGCTTGCCTTTTGCTCCTTCATCAGAATGAACCCTGTGACGATTTCCTGTAGCAGGGAAACTGCGATACATGATCATATGCTGACGGCCAAGAAAGGACTTACTGTCCGTGACATATAACCTGGGGTGGCCCGTGGGGTCAAACCACATATCAATACTAGTAAAGATTAATGTCTGCTTTAATGTGTGTGCGTGTGTGTGTGTGTGTATGCGCGTATGTGTGTCTTATTTTTAAAATAAGCATATCCATAAATATGGGGCGCCTGGGTGGTTCCTTCAGGTAAGCGTCCAACTTCAGCTCAGGTCATGATCTCGCAGTTCATGGGTTTGAGCCCCACGTCGGGCTCTGTGCTGACAGCTCAGAGCCTGGAGCCTGCTTCGGTTTCTGTGTCTCCCTCTCTCTCTGCCCCTCCCCTGCTCGCACTCTGTCTCTCTCTCTCTCTCTCTGTCAAAAATAAACATTAAAAAATTTTTTAATAAAATAGAACAAGCATACCCATAAATATAAATCCTAATATTCTCTGCTCCCACCCCGGTGGGTCATCTTGTACGCCGCATGGCCCCTATCTGAGAGAATATCACTAACCATACAGACAAAGCGCTCTGCAAATGCAGTGAGCGGTGCTTCATTAGAACAGTGTGGATATGCAATGAGAATACAATTTTGCATATAAAACACCCACTGTGTGTGACTCAGAGCACACAGCCGTTCAGGGAAAGGAGGCACTGACGCTATCAGGTATTTGTTTTGTTGTTCGAGAAAGGAGGCTGATGGACTTGGATGATCTCTAAGAAGTTTTCCCACTGGTTTTCTGCAAGTTCTCTCCAAGTTACTGATTAAAGCATTTGAAATGGCTGTGCTGGATTGAAGTGGGGCCCATAAAGGAAATTGTGCCCAGAGTGACTGTTCAATAGTGTGCTAGGAGGCAACCTTCGAAATAAAGTTATTGAGAGTCATTTAGTGTGATTTTGGGTGGTTTTTGCCACATTGAAGAGGGTTTGTTTTCTGAAATGTGAACCTAATGAAAAAATTTAATAACCACCTCTTCATCATACATGAAAATATTGGTTTTCGGACTTTGAAATACTGCTGGAGGGGAGGTTCAGAAAGAAGCTTCCGCGAAATTCAGAGCCCTGTTACTTAGTGGAGACATGACGATCGCACATTGTCAAACCAATCGGGGACACGTTCAACACATTATTTTGTTTATCAGAGTGAAATTCGCCGAACTTTTGAGCAAAAAGTGCGGACGCAAGCAAACTGGCGTTGAGTGAGAAAAAGTGAATGAGTCAGTGGAGCCATCGTTATGGAAAGCCTGCGTGCCAGGGTGAGTGAAGGAAACACAACACTCCTGGCTGACATTTATCGTGACATTTATTGTACTAGGTGGCAGGCTGAGCCAGATCAAAGGCTGGGTTATCAGCACAGCTGCCCACAGCGTTACTCTGAGAGCAGCCCTGAAATGTCAATGGGACAAATGGGAAAGAGGGGCCAGTTGCTTGAGAACTTCACACAGAATTCTTACAGGACTTAACAGCAGTCTTGCCCCCATTGAGGAAGGCAGCATGGGGTGGGAGGTAAAAGAGCTTAGATCAAACTGAGAAGGGGACTGTCAAGCTAGGATGACCTGAAGGTGAAGAAGGCGCCAGCCATGTGGGGAGCCAACAGAAGAATGTTCCAGGCAGAGGGATGGTGACTGGAAACACCCCAGTCCTGCATGTTCTGGAAAGAGAGGAGAGGCCCTCATGGCTGGAGCACAGAGCCTGGGAGGGAGGCGTCTGGCTGGAGGGGACGAAAGAAGTGGGACAGACCTGGAATGATACTTTTAGTTAGAACCAGCAAGGTTCGCTGGACAGAAGGTGGGAGAGAAAATGACTCCTGGGATTGTAGTTCATGCATCTGGGTGAATGGTGGATGGGGGGTTGTTTACTATAGGTGGTGGACCCGGGAAGACAAGGCTATGAGCAGAAGTTCAAGGGCTCTGTTTGGAAATGTACGTGTGAGATGTCTGCTAGACATCCAGGTGACAATGTCAAGTAAGCAGTTGCGTATCCAAGTCCTCGGTGGAAGACTCCAGAAAGAGGCTGGAGCTGAGGACAGGAATCTGTGACTCGTGTATAGATGTATTAAAGGCCACAGGCCAGAAGGAGACCCTGCAGGGAGAGGATGGACCGAGTGGGCAGGGAGGAAGACGGAGGGGCTCAGGGCTGATCCCGGGGAAGGCCAATGTTCAGACAGCAGGTACAGGAAGTGCTGCAAAGGAGACTAAGAGCGACGAGTGAGATGAGAGGGAATCCCTTGGACTGATTCCGTTCAGACAGAGAGAGTGGAAAATTCCAAATAAGTGTCATGTTGCATTTAGGGCATACAGTGCACTTGTTGTGTTTTTCGTTTTGCCACGTAAGGAAGAGTCCCGTGGGGGAGGATCTGTCTTTTACTGCTCGTTCTCCTGCCTTCACCACCTGCTCACAGAATTCAGACCCGAAATGCTGTGCAGAGAATAAGGGAGTCTCACCATCCCCCCAATTGCTAAAGCTCAAAAGTGGTCCCTGATCCTATTTGAGTTACCCCCACATTGAAGCCGCCAACGAATACTGTTGGTTCTAAGCATCCCACACCCACCCATTTCTCACGGCCTCACTGCCACCACCATGTGCCAAACCATTATCTTCTCCTTCTCAGACACCTGCAACCCTTCCGAACAAGGCAAGGCTGGCCCGGCTGCTTCTGCCACTGCTCTCTGAGGAACCATTCTCCACGCAGTAGCTAGTGTGTTTTTCCTAAAATATAAATCAGGATGTTACTTCCCCTTGAAACCCTCAAGGGAAATAGCCTAAATGACTGTCAGTAGGCAACCGGTTAAATAAATCATTCTTTTTCATTAATTAATTAATTAACACTTACTTATTATCGATCCCATCCATGTAATGAAATACGATGCAGGCATACCAAAAGCATGGTCATCACGACGCCCTACTAGAACGAATACAAGTGAGCTGCAAGACAGGAAACGAAAAAGCCGAGTGTGGCTATTTGTAAAAGCACAAGTGGGCAGGGAGAGTGGGTGAGCATTTGACTGTAAGTGATATCTCTGTAAACAAGCACAAGACACCAGGCCCTAGATGGCTTCCAGGGAGAGGATCAGACAGGTTGGGGATGGAGAGGAGGAAGAGAGTTCGCCTTGGTACTTCTGAATCTTGAATCATCTGACTGTACTACCTGTTCAACAATAAATCAATTCAATGAAAATGTTTCTGTGAATGAATGGACTCTCTGATCTCACTTCCCATCTCACTTAACAGAAAATCTAGTCTCCTCACCCTTCCGTACAAAGCCTCCCAGCAGGACCCTGCCCCATCTCTGCTCTAGTCTTCCAGCACTTTCTCACCAAGGTCCGCCAATCTGATCTCTTCTTGAACCTCAACAGGCCAAGCACAGTCGCTTCTTTGGGCTTTTGCTCTAGTTGACCCTTGTACCTTGACCTTCCTGATAGCGCTCCATGGCTTACTGCCTGAAGTCTCTGCCTGGCAGTCACCTCCTTAGAAGTGTCTTCCTTGATCCCAATTAAATATGCTACCCCTCACCTCCCATGTTCTACTTCCCTCCTAGAAATTCCTAAGAGCTATTTACCTGTTTGCTGTATGTCTCCCCCACAATGCTTATGTGCCACCATAATCTTGACGCCGAGAACAGTGCTTGGCTCATACTCCACAATAAAGATTCGTCAACGACTGAATGAGTGTCATTCAGTTCTTGCTGCAGCCTCCTGGTGGCCCTGGAAGCCATGGTATTTGTCATAGCTTTTGTTTTGTTTCTCTACAGTTTCCGGGGGCAGCATCTGGACTAGAGTTCCAACGTTGGCTTCTCTTCTTCTTAGCTCTGTGACCTTGGGCAAGTCACAAATGTCACTGGGCTTTGTGGAGATTAAGTGAAACCCCACATATGAAGTATACGTCCAGCAGGGTTTATGCAGTGGATACTGCCTGCAACCCGGGGGTCTGGCTGAACAGGAATGGCCATTGTCCATTTGAGGGTGAGGAGATGCATCCAGTCAGGGGCAGTGGCCTGCTCAAGGTCAAGTAACCTGGGTGGCAGAGACAGGTCTCCACTTCCAGGGCTTCTGACCTCGTGCTGAGCACCTGAACACAATCGGATTTTTCTCCTTATTGCCTGTGAATCCTGCAAGAGCGCCTACCTTCCTCCCCTGGGAGCGGAGTCATCCTTATAATCAAGCACCACAATAATTTCCCTCTTTACTAGGAATCGGTCGTTTGTCTTTTGGTTTTCTTCTCATAAACGCTTGATATGTTTTGGCCTGGAAAACAGTACATAGAGTTTCTAAACAACATCATCAAATTAAATGCGGTGACGCACTGACTTAGGGAAGCCGTTCATCTCGATGTGTCTTAAAAGCAATGAAACGGCTGATTGGTTTTGCTTCTGCATGTTTATTTCTTATAACTGATGGAAACACTGACATCGAAAGCCGGAGAACTGAACCTGCCTTATAATGTAAGCACTGAAACAGAAAGTCGTTTTCCAGACTTCGTGTTCACATTTCATTTTCTCCATTGAGACCGCAGACCGCGGGAACAAGGGCTGGATTTGTAATGACCTGGAGGAAGGTAGTGAATCTCTGAAATCTGACAACAAATGTCACCGGCACCGTGTTGCTCATAGAGCCATCCGTGCCACCTTGCATTTCGGCTCTCAGACATCTTCTCGGATGTAATACAATTATTTGCGACAGTGCAGGTGCTTATTGTCAAAAACTGCCTGCCTCCCTGTGCCACCGCACCTGACCTTGTTTATCCCTGCAGTGATTTCAGGAAGTCATGAACATGCTCCCCATTTTACAGGCAAGGAAACTGAGGCTCAGCGTGGTCCGGTAATGCTCGCGGTCATGCCTGTCTGTCTCCAAAACTGTGGTCTTTCCATGCTGTCCTTGGACAAAGTCCAGTGTCACTGTAACAGTCCCCAATGTGTGCCATCCCTGCAGGGTGTCTATCTTGCATCAGTCCTTCTGAGCCCACTAGAGCCGCTCAGATTAGGAACGTCAGATGGAAGCAGATCAGTAGAGGCAAAGTGGGCTGAAATATAGAATAGAAATGAGCAAAAGGAAGGCACGGAAGCTCCCAGAAGCAGAATCCCAAAAGGCCCCCCCAGCTTCCAACCCCCTGATGCTAAGTCACTGACATTTGAAAAGGCTTAACAAAACGTGTGTCCTATTTTCCTTTACTGCCTCTTCTCTGTGAAGTAGCACTCGGCTCTGTCATTCATTCTTCAGGAAACCAGTCAGGGTGTGCCAGGGAGACCTGGCTGTGACTGAGAACTTCAGATGTCTCTTTCTTGCAAAACCTAGGGAGCAAAAAAGCTGTTTTGTGCCCTTTCATTCACAGCCTTCTTCAATCCAGTGCAAGCGAAGGTGTCCTCACACCACCGAAGCCTGCGGGACATTCGGATGGATGAGTGTGAGGCATGGAGGCCATCCTCAGTCTTTTAGGTAAAGGACACGAGGGATGAGGATAGTGGCTTGTTGAGCAGAAACTCTGGCCGTGGGACCCAGCCACCTGTGTTTCAAGATGTGCTGCAGGTAAGACTGATGCTTGTTCAAGTGCGAGAACCACTGAGCTAAACCATCTCAAGGGATGGGTGGGGGTAAAGGCCCTGAGCCCCCCAGTTCAGTCTCCTCCATGTCACAGTGACTCAGACGAATAGGGCTGGCTGGTAGACTCAGTTCTCATAGCAAAATTCCAAATTCAATTTCATAATAGATCTGGGAAGTTTGTGGGGACAGACCAGAGGGCGAATGGTCCAAAAGTCATTTAGCCACCTTAATAACAGCCATTCATTCATTGCTAGTTTTCCATATACCTACTAAGCCCCAGGCCTAGTGCCGAAAAGCAGGGCTACTGAAATATTCAGAACATGGATCGTGACTTAAAGATATCACATTCTAGTGAGAGATAGGCCGGTAAACAGGAAAAAAAATAACATGAAGGTGTTCTAGGTGCTGTGATCTGGTGCCTTTTATGCTAAATCTTCTGTGATGTCACCTTTATAGATGGAGAAAGCTCTGCTAACCTTTGCTGAGGCTTCAATACATTTAGGACTAAACTGGATGCTGTTGGCTATAGGTAAGAGAAACATGGAAGCAAGAAGTCAAAGAAGTTAGTGGGCACTGAATCTCCAGGGTTGGCTAAGGCAATTTCAAGTTCGTCTTTGAAATAACTTCCAGGGACACCTGGGTGACTCAGTTGGTTGAGCGTCCAACTTCAGCTCAGGTCATGATCTCACGGTTCGTGAGTTTGAGTCCCACATTGGGTGAGCTCGAGCCTTACTTCGGGTGAGCCCCACTTCTCTCTCTCTCTACCCCGCCCCCTCTCTCTCTGCACCTCATGGGATTCTCTCTCTGCCCCTAGCTCACTTGCGCCCTTTCTCGAAGGACTACATACCTTCTCCATTTTATAGAGCCCATTTCAACAGTTTGCATTTTTTAAAAAAGTCTAAATGTGTTCAGCGTTGTCTCATAAGACAGGAAAAGATAATGCATTTTAGATCGATTTTTATCGGTGATGAGTAAGCCTTAGCTATCTGCAAAGGTCACACAGGCAATGGAGATTGCATCTGATAGATCTCTGCTGAATGAGTTGTATGGGCCACTCCCCGGTGGCAATATCAGATAAGGCTTGTGCTACAAAAGAAAAATATGAATTTCATTAAACACATGCCTATTCTCATTCCTCTTACTATTTAGTAATGGATGCAATCATCATTAAAAATACATCAATAAACCCACCAAGAGCATTTTGCAGCTTCAAGCTAAACATTTGCTCCCGTATCTCAAATTGTGGAGGGCATCTCATGTGGCTAAATATTTTGATGATCACGTTTTCTGGGAATTTCCCTCATTTGGCTGTTGGATTGTAAGCAAAATCATCCAAGAAAAACAAGTTCTAGTGGAAAACAAGACAACTTTCTTTCTGTTGCCCACCTTTCCTTGTATGCAACAAGCACTCGTAAGGGGAAGATCTTATAATCAGTGAAACAAGGTCAGAGACATATTTCACATTAAAAATAAAAAATTAAAAACGTGTTTTTTAAAGTGGTGATTTAATAACAGTTCTAGATAAATATGTTTGGTTTCATTAAAAAATAAGGAAAGAAAGATATAATGATAAATGTATCATCAAATAGAGCATGTCAGTAGAGATAGAAATTATAAAAAAAAAGTCAAATGGAAATTCTAGAGTTGAAAAGTACAAAAAGGGAAATGAAAAAATTCACTAACAGGATTCAGTGGATTTGTGACAACACAACAAAGAATGAGTGAATTTGAAGATAGAGTAATAGAGATTAGGCAATGAAGAACAAACAGAAAAAAGAAGAAAGGAAAATGAACAGATCCTCAGAGACCAATCCTACCACGATGGGAGTCTCAGAACAGGAGGAGAGAAAGGGACAAAAAAGGCAAACAGAATATTTGAAGAAACGGTGGCCAAAACCTTTCTAAATGTGTTGGAAACCATTTACCTAAAATACGAGAAGCTCAGTGAATTCCTAGTAAAATAAATTCATAGGGATCTACACCATACCCATTGTAATAAAATTGTTAAAGGATGAAGATGAAGACAGTTTTACAAGCAGCAGTGGAGAACCAGTCAGATAGATGGGATCCTCAATAATGTTAACAGCCAATTTCTCATCAGAAACTAAGGGCAATGGGATGACGTACTCAAAATGTTGAAAAAAAATTCTTTATCAAGTAAAACTGTACTTCAGCGAAGAAGTTAAGACATTCCCACATAAACAGAAATGGAAAGAATCGTTGCTAACGAAATTTTCTTAGAAGAAATATCAAAGGGAGTTCTCCAGGGGGCAATGAATGACACCAAAAAGTAACTCACACCCTACACAAAGAAAACAAATGACCAATACACGGTACACATAAAAGACAGTAAAAGTGGATATTTTGTTTGTAACTTTTTCCCCTTATATGATTTAAAAGATGATTGTATAAAGCAATAATTATAGAACTCTTGATGGACTTCCAATGTATAAAGATGTGATTTGTATGATAAGAATAGCACAAAAGAGGGAGAAAATAAAGCTATAAAGCAGCATGTATTTACTTGCTATCGAAATTAAATTGGTATTAATCTGAAGTCGATTGTTATAATTTAAGACATTGATTGGAGTCACCAGGAAAATCTCTAAGAAAATACTTCAAAAATATAGTAGGGGGTGCCTGGGTGGCCCAGCTGGTTAAGCATCCAACTCTTGATCTTGGCTCAGGTCATGCTCTCACAGCTCGTGAGTTCAGGCCCTGCATTGGGCTCTGCACTGATGACGTGGAGCCTGCTTGGGATTCTGTCTCTCTTTCTCTCTGCCTATCCCCCACTGGTGCTTTCTCTCTCAAAACAAATAAATTAATTTTAAAAATATATATACACACATACATATATATGTATGTATGTATATAGTAAAAAAAGGAATTAAAATGTATGTTAGAAAACAGTTCTAACAAAAGAAGGCAATATGGAAGAATAGAGGAACAAAAAGACATAAGAAACACAGAAAATAACACAATGGCAGAAGTAAAGCCTACTTTATCAGTGACGGTATTAAATGTGTATGGATTGAACATACCAAATAAAAGGCAGCGATTGGAAGAACGGATGAAGAAATATAATACTGACTCCATGAAACAACTCTATGTTGACCATAAGAGACAAATTTTGGATACAAAGACACAAGCAGTTGAAAGTGGAATGCTGGGAAAAGATCTCCCATGCAGACAACAACCGAAAGAGAATTGAAGTGGTTGTTAATTTTTTTTTTAATTAATTTATTTATTTTGAGAGAGAGAGAGAGTGGGGAGGGACAGAGAGGGAGGAGAGAGAATCCCAAGCAGGCTCCGTAGTGTCAGTGTGGAGCCGGACGTGGGGCTCGAACCCACAAAACCATGAGATCATGACCTGAGCCAAAACCAAGAGTCAGCCACTCAACCGACTGAACCACCCAGGCGCCCCTTGAATCAGTTCATTTAAATTCCAACAGGGGTGCCTGGGTGGCTTAGTCGGTTAAGCATCCAACTCTTTTTAAAAAGAATTCTTTTTTTTTTTAAACATTTATTCACCTTAGAGAGACAGAGAAACAGAGCACAGGTGGGGGAGGGACAGAGAGAGAGACACAGAATCCAAAGCAGGCTCCAGGCTCTGAGCTGTCAGCACAGAGCCCGATGTGGGGCTCGAACCCACAAACCGTGAGATCGTGACCTGAACCAAAGTCAGCTGCTTAACTGACTGAGACACCCAAGTGCCCCGTGTCCAACTCTTGATTTCAGCTCAGGTCATGATCTCACAGTTGGTGAGATTGAGCCCCATGTCGGGCTCTGCACTGACAGCATGGAGCCTGCTTGGAATTCTCTCTCTCTCTCTCTCTCTCTCTCTCTCTCTCTCTCTCTCGCCCTCTCTCTTTCTCTATCCCTATCCCTCCTCTACTCACATGAGCACACGCTTTCTCTCTCTCTCGAAAGAAATAAATATACATTTTTGAAAAATTTAAATCCAAACAAAGCCCTTTAAACCCTCATTCTATTTTGTCATATATAAAGTAGGGACACGAGTTACCTCCTCTTGGTTGCGTTTTCCTGCCCGTGAATCCTGTTCCTGCTTCTGCAAACTAGGAGTAGACATCTTTTCTCAGCCTTCCTGTTTGATCATCCATTTCTCCACTGGGATCTTGAAGCTGTTGATGATTAAGGGACTAAAACCACAGCAAGATAACAGCTGATGAGGCAGCATCCATCACTGGCTTCATTTTGCTGCCTTGGCTTTGCCTGTGGATGAGATTGAGATACACTATTAACTTTGATGCTTCACTGGAGGGCTGTTCTGTGCCTTCAATAATGAGATTTGGCAGTTCTTTGCTCTTCTCTACCGGGGCTGGCGCTGAGTCTGTTGGTTCCAGACATCTGGTTAAATTGTCCTCCGAATTTGTCTCTGATTCTCATATATGAGTAAAATCAAGTCATTTGGGGAGCAGTTTCCTTCACCCACCTCTGTATCACTTAGAAATGTGTTTAGTGCAAGAAACAGAAAACTGGACTCCAGTGGTTATAATCCAATAGAGGATTATTTTTCTCATATAACAAGATCAGAGGTAGCCGGCTGCTTGCTGGTTTTGGTTCAGCAGCTCAGGCATGTCAGGATATATACCTCCATGATTCTCTTAACATTTCCCTCACGGTTGCAAGATGGCTGCCACCACACCAATCATCATGTCTGTGTTCAGAACCCCCAACCCCATCAGCAACTCAGTAGACTTGGGTCTCTTTAGCCAGAACTGGGTCAGGAGGCCACCCTTGGCTGGGAAAGTGGGGAATAAGACTGTAGAGATTGGCTTTGACCGGTTGTGACCCATGCCATCGATCTGGACACCAAGGCTTCCTGGGTATGTGCAGCTCAGCCTTCTTCAGCTGCTGCTGCTGTTGTGTTTGGGCGGTGATGTTTGGAGTCGCAATCTTTTAGGTTTTTATTCAACCCCTGTGTTTGCTGGGCTTCTCTGCCTCTTGGGGTCTAAATAAGATTGGCTAGAACCGTTGGCTCCAAGCCCCGTCAAAAATTCCTCTGGGGGATCTGTGAATTTCCAGGGTGGGGCAGGAGGGATAGGAATATGGCTGACACTCTCCATGTCAATTCTAGCTCTGGGCTCCTCTTTCCCCAAGTGTTATCTCTGTTCCACTCCGGAACACTTCAAATGTCCCCATACCATCCTCACCTTAGCCCCTCTGAACAAAAGAAAACCGGACCACACAAAGTGAAAATGGCAGACTTTAATGATGTGTAAGAGTCACGGGGAGGACCTGCCTTGTAACCCATCCTGCGCACACCACCGCGTTGTGTTGCCCACCCTGTTTTTAAAATCCACCTGGGGTCCCGGGGTCTTCCTTCAGGCATTTTGCCCCACGCAGTGCAGGCCACCATCTCTCTGCAGTGAAGCCTCTTCCTTTCTCTGCTTTCTTCTCTCTCCGTCTCTCCTCCCTCCCTGGACAAAAACACGATTCTCAGCACAACAAACACCCCAGGCAGAGCAATCCCGGCTTTTCCTCTTTGGTGCCCTGACCCTGCCCACACTGGAGCCCCCCCCCCCCCCCAACCCGGCCCCAGTCTTCTACCCTTTAGTGATTCATCAAAGTATTTTTTCCAAATGATGAACGATGCCCACCCCAACTCCCCACCAGAGAAATGCCAAGTATTAATAGCATTTGACTTTGTCCCATGCCCAACCATAGTGTGGAGTGGTAGAGATCTTAATTAATTCCTGAATTTGAGCATCTCAGGGAGAGGGGGGGAGGCCAGACCAGAAAGCACTGGCTCGAAGCTATTGCATTCTGACACCTTGAGACAGGAGTGACTTCTTACGGTCCACATCACTCACTAAGCTCTCTTCACTCATATCTGGGGCAAAGCCAGCCTCTCACAAAGGTTTATCATGCCTCTACTCTCTCTTGACGTTCTTTCCTTGAGTAGAAACCTACTCAAGGGGAGATCACAGAGGGTTTTCACCTTTTTGCTTATGTGCAGTGAGCACACATGAATCAACACACTGATTTGTAAATATATACATGTGTAAACACAAACGCATGGAAGTTGACTTCACGCAAGGATTTCACGGTGCATCATCTCTCTGGATTTTCTGGTGACACCAAAGTTCGGAACTTCTGGGGAAACATAGTATATCTAGACCTGATATTGGATACACAGGAATTTTGCAAAAATAGTGTGAAAATCACTGAGCTGTATATGCTTATGATTCACGTTCCTACCTTAGTTCTTATTATTTATTTATTTATTTATTTATTTATTTATTTATTTATTTATTTTGAGAGAGAGAGAGAGAGCGCACCAGGGAATAGCAGAAAGAGAGGGAGAGGGAGAACCCAAAGCAGGCTCCGTGCTGTCAGTGTGGCACCAGATGCAGAGCCTGAACCCACGAACCTTGAGATCATGACCTGAGCAGAAACCAAGAGTCGGACACCTAACCAACTGAGCCATCCAGGTGCCCCAGTTTTTATTTTTTAAATTTTTAATTGAAGTATAGCTGATATACAACATCATTTTAGTTCCAGGTGTACTACATGGTGACGTGACAATTCTGTAATATCACACAGGGCTCACCACGGTAGGTGTGGTTACCACATGTCACCGTATACAATTTTTATGATATTAGTGACTGTATTCCCTATGTACTTTTTCATCCCCTTAACTTTCTGTTTTTAAATCTTTGTTATATTTCAATTTCAAAAATGTTTTTAAAATACTTCCCCAAGATCAAATCCCCACTACAGGGTTCATGGGAGGTAGACACAGCTTGGTGTGGTATGAAGGCTCCAGAAATTGAGGCTCTAGACCAGCCCACACCTTGTCTTAACCTGCCTCAATGTCCAATGCTTCTTTTTTTTTTAATTTGAGAGAGAGAGAGAGAGAGAGAGGGTGCACACATGCAAGTGGGAGAGCGGCAGAAGGGCAGAGAGAGAGAAAGAGAAAGAGAATTCCAAGCAGGCTCCATGCTCAGTGCGGAGCCCGACACAGGGCTTGATCCCATGACCCTGGGATCATGACTTGAGCAGAAATCAAGAGTCAGATGCTCCACCGACAGCCACTAGGTGCCCTCCAATGCCTTATTTCTGTAAGGGGAATATTAATATTTTTCCTGCCAAACCATAAGATTGTTTTGAGGACAAATGAGATGGTGGATGTGGAAGAATGTTGAAAACAGATGTGTGAGTTTTATGCACCTGAGGTCTTATAATTCTCCTTTGGGGGGCGGAGGGGCGCAGCGGGAGGGGCAAGGTGCTGGCTCAAAAGAGACTCAGTGACCTGATACCTCCCAGAAGCAAACTTTAAAATCCTGTTTCTGATGAGGGCAGCAAATCAAGGCAAAATCAAGACAAATTCAAGACAAATTCTTGGCAGGGGCGGCCCGTCTAGACCCTCCGGGCATGCTCTCTGTGGAAGCTGACCACTACCTCGCTGATGTCTGCCATCTGTCGGGGCTGGGGCACCGCCCCCAGGGCAGGTGGCCAGAGCCTCCCTATGTCTCTCTTCATTAGCAGCTCCTAATGCTAATGAAGAGGAAGGGAAGCAGAGGAAGGGAGAAAGCAACCTCTGCTCAGGGCTGCAGGGCGGCTCTGGGGAAGATGGGCGGGGCCAGTGGAGGGACTGTCAGGAGCCCAATTAAAAGTCTCTGGCGATCTGGGTCGCATGTCTGGTGCCATCGGTGCCTAGGACATTGTAACATATGGTCCAAACTCAAGGCTGAAAGAGAAACACTGTGGCGTGGGATCAGGCGGGAGAGAGGGAGGCAGAGGGGCTGAGGCGGGGGGGGTGGGGGGGGGGCGGGGAGCTGAAGGCAGGAAGGTTCAGCTCCAGATCTAGTGGGTTATGCAGCCGCTTCTCCCCCCCCCCCCCCCCCCCACACACACCCAGCTCCAAGTCTCACCTCAGACGCCTGGCGCGAATCAGCTGTGGTTGTTGCTGATGGTGCCTGTGGCGCACCAGATCCCTCACCAGACCCCTCACCACTCTGCGACCTTCTCCCTGCTGGTGGCTTCTTGCCTCCAGCCCCCCGCACTCTGCCTGAAGGAGCAGGAGCGGCTGGCTGGGACTGGGGGCCTAGCAGCAGCCCTGAGCCGCTGCAGAAGGGGAGGTGCCCGGCCAGCCCTCCCTCGGTCCTCGGCTCGCTGGCATTAGACACCTCCTCCCAAAATTCCCCTTGGAGTTGAGCCCCCGGAGCCCTCAGCGGTAACCGCATTTTACCTCCCTGTATAGCTCCCCTTCCTTTCCTGTCTGGAGCCACTCCGATCCTTGCCTCATGGACTGCTCCTGCCAGATCCAACCTGAGACAGTGTGCTTTCCCTCCTAGAACGTACCTTCTCCGAGAGCAGAAGTCTCTGTTTGGTTCAGGGGCACAGCCCCCGCACCTGAAAATGTGCCCAGCACGTTGGGGCCCCCACAGAAAAACATTTACTGAACAGAGTGTTTATGCACTGAATGACAGCTCCCAGGGGTTTGTGGAGTGCCCGCTGCCAACTCTGGGCCGGGCATCTGGAACATTCCGAGAACAGGGCAGGTGCGAGTCCTGCCCCCGCTGCTCACAGTCTAGTGAGAGAAGAAGAATAGATAGGACGCACACAGGAACATGGGCACAGAGGAGACCCGGGGTGGAGACGCTGGGGCGACAGACAGGAGGGGGCCTGGCTTCATGAGCGTGTCACTTGTGGGGTCATCCAGGGCCCACGCTTAGGAGGGGCCAAACTTGGTTACATGCTTTGCTGTTGCCATCTGGAAGTTCTTTTCTTTTTTTGAAGTTTATTTATTTATTTATTTATTTGCTTACAGGGAGAGCACAAATGGGGAAGGGGCAGAGAGGGGGAGACAGAGAGAATCCCAAGCAGGCTCCACCGCACCAGTGCAGAGCCCGATGTGGGGCTCGAGCTCATGAACTGTGAGATCGTGACCTGAGCCGAAAGTCAGACACTTAACCGACTGAGCCACCCAGATGCCCCTAGAAACTCTTAATAAATTTTCCCCGCGGCCTCACGTTTCCATTCTGCACAGTGCCCAGCAGAGCATGTATCAGGTACTCACTGGTGTAAGATCCACGCTGAGACCTGGGAGGCTACACGAGGGGGGGGGGGAGAAGAAGGACTGTGCTCCATGCAGGGCACACAGCATGTGCAAAGGCTCAGAGGTGGGAGAGATCCCAGAACATTCTGGAAACGGTAGTACTTTGGTCCCGCTGGGGTTTCGAGGGCACGGGGATGCCGGAGAGGGTGGTGGGGGCCACACTGTGAAGGGGTGTGTGGGTGTCCAGAGGCCATATCAGGTGTTGCTGGGGGAGGGGGGGAGGGAAGGGAGCAAGACTGGAGGCCGAGAGCACAGTCAGCTGCTTCCAAGAGCCCCAGGCAGAGAGACGGGGAGAAGCCGGCAGATGTGAATGGCACTGAGGAAGTGGAGGCTGGTACTCAGTGACTGACTGGACGAGGAGAGAGAAATCGTTCCAGGTCTATGTTTACCCAACACCTGCAAATTGAGAACCCCGGGGAGAGGCTCCCATAGAGGCCTGGGCACCGCACCCCTCCGATGCTGGCTGGTGATGCGTCCCCACTCGAGCCGCAGAGACGAAACCCCTGCAGGAGGGGCTTGGCTCCAGCCTGCCTTCTCCCAGCTCAAACACAGCCTCCAAATGAGCTTTCTGCCCGGAACTTTAATATGTTAAAAATGACCACGGAGTCTGCATCTGGCTCCCAGCGCCTGATGCAGGAGCCTCCCCGGGGTGTGAGGCAGGGAGAGGGGGAGCCGATGGAGCAAAGGGGACTGGCTTGATACCACCTGAGTCTCCGAGGTCAGACGGTGCCGTTCCGGTGAATCCTGGAACGTGAGTGTCAAAGCCAGGAGAAAAGTGGGCTGTAACCTCACCCAACCTCCTTCCCGTTTATCGGAGAAGCAGACCCCACAGGGAAGAAAGTTGGTGCTCAAGGCATCCTGGGCTCCCCACTTCCATTCTGGTGCTAGCTCCATCCCCCACTCCCCCCACCTCCCTGACCCATGACCCCTGGCCTCCCCTACCCTAGAGGATTTGGGAGGCACACAGCTGCAGGTCACAGGATGCCTCAAGGTGCTTTTGGCTTTGTTGAATAAAAATATTCATGCAAAGGGGCGCCTTTGGTGGCTCTGTCACTTGACTTCAGCTCAGGTCATGATCTCACGGTTCGTGGGTTCAAGCCCCGCAACAGGCTCTGTGCTGACAGCTCAGAGCCTGGAGCCTGCTTCGGATTCTGTGTCTCCCTCTCTCTCTGACCCTCCC
The DNA here is from genome assembly GCF_003009895.1 of Hyaena hyaena. NCBI lineage: Eukaryota > Metazoa > Chordata > Mammalia > Carnivora > Hyaenidae > Hyaena > Hyaena hyaena. The sequence continues at coordinate 245,561 of NW_024080761.1, forward strand.
CCACTCATGCTGTCTCTCTCTCTCAGAAATAAATAAAACATTAATAAATAATTTAAAAAAAAACATTCATGCGAAATGCTATCAACAGTCCTTCTCAAAGTGTGGTTCCTCAGACCAGCCAGCATCAGCATCACCTGGGAACTTGTTAGAAATGTGAATTCTTGGGGACCCCTGGGTGGCTCAGTCACTGAGCATCTGACTCTTGATCTCAGGGTCGTGAGCTCAAGTCCCGCATGGTGCTGGGCATGGGACCTAGAAGAAAGGAAGGAAGGAAGGAAGGAGGGAGGGAGGGAGGAAACTTCTTGGCTTTGCCTACTGAGTCAGAAACTGAGAGTGAGGTCCAGCCATCCGTGTTCTAGCAGGTGACGTTAATGTCCACTCCAGTTTGAGAAGCAGTGATGTTTATTATCTCACAAAACAAAAGAGGCCCCAGGGCTGTCATGTCAGTGACTTGATAACTTTATAAGGACCCAAGCTCTGTCTGGCTTTCCACACCTTCAATCATAGTGCACAGGGCTCTGTCCTCAGGCTCGGCTGTCCCCACTCACTGGGTCGCCACCTCCATTGACAACTTCCTTGGGAAACCTGCGGCCGGGGAGAAGGCCACACATCTCTCCTAACCCAGGAGGAATCCTTTCCTAGAAGTCCCCTAGCAGACATCCCCTCATATCGCATCGGCCGCAAGTGGGCCGTGTGCCCTTCCCACAGCAATCACTGGTCGTGATGATGATTGATGAGGAGTAATATCCGGCTTCCGACAGGAAAGACAGCAGAGTAACAAGGAGCTCAGGTCTTCCAGCCCCTCCTCCCTTCAACCTGGCTCTGCCATTTACTCATTTTGTGACCTTGGCCAAGCTGCTTAACCTCTCTGTGCCTCCGTTTTCTCACCTGCAAAATGGACACAATAATAACACCCGTTTTACAGGATTGATAGGATTAAGTGGGTTCGTATTTGTACAGCACAGCTTATTAAGTAAATAGCACACACCCTATTCTTTACCTAGATTTTTAAATTTGTGCCGCCTTTTTATAACTTCCCTATTGACCTTGGGGATCATCCAATAGTAGTACAGAGAACCTTGTCTCATTCCCTATCTATCTATCTATCTATCTATCTATCTATCTATCTATCTATTTTGATTGCAGAATATTCCATTGCATGAGTGTACATAATTTGCTCAACAGTTAGGTTATTTCAACTTCTTTGCTCTTACAAAGGATGCTGCAATAGACAAACTTGTAGATGTGCTGTTTCAAGTGTGTGTGAGCATATATGTAGGATCATATTTTAGAAATAAAATGAAGGCTTCCCCTGCTCATGCTGTCTCTCTCTCTCTCCTAGAAATAAATAAAACATTAAAAAAAAAAAAAAAAAAGGGGTGCCCGGGTGGCTTAGTCGGTTAAGCGTCCGACTTTCACTCAGGTCATGATCTCGCGGTTCGTGGGTTCGAGCCCCGCGTCGGGCTCTGTGCTGACTGCCAGCTCAGAGCCTGGAGCCTGTTTCAGTCTGTTACTCCCTCTCTCTCTGACCCTCCCCTGCTCATGNCTGTTACTCCCTCTCTCTCTGACCCTCCCCTGCTCATGCTGTCTCTCTCTCTCTCCTAGAAATAAATAAAACATTAAAAAAAAAATTAAAAAAAAAAAGAAATAAAATGAAGGCTGAGGATTTGGACATTTATGATTTAAAAAATTTTTTTAATGTTTATTTATTTATTTTTGAAACTGAGACAGAACATGAGTGGGAGAAGGGCGAGAGAGAGAGGGAGACACAGAATCCAAAGCAGGCTCCAGGCTCTGAGCTGTCAGCACAGAGCCTGATGCGGGGCTTGAATTCATGAACTATGAGATCATGGCCTGAGCCGAAGTAAGGTGCTTAAGTGACTGAGTCACCTGGGCGGCCCTGTGCATCTATGATTTTGATAGATACTGCCACATGGCCCCCCATACCTGTGATACTGGGGAGGCTTCCCCACAGGTTCACCACCCAGAGACTCACCATGGCTCAACCCCTCCCACCCCGAGTCAGTCCATGTGCATTGCTGCTCTCATTGGATGAAATAGACCCGGAGAGGCAAGCTGACTTTCCCTAAGGTCATAGTGAGCTGGGAGAGGAGCCCAAACCTGGTAAAGCCCTTTGCTGTTTTCAGAGCACTTCCCCTCGTGTAGTAGATACCCCTTGGGTACCGGCTCCTGCTACATTTCCACCCTCAGAAGCCAGAACCTGTCTGGACCCCCCGCCCCCCACCCTGGCCCCCATTTATGGAGAGCAGGAAGTGCCTGGAAACACCTGTCCTCCTGAGGCGAGTTTTCTTCCTCCAATCGCCAATGAGTCCAGGAGTATAAACACCCCAGCATCTCTGCTCCCCAAATACGACAACTCTGAGATGTGCCCTACACTATTTGCAGAACACTGTTGTGGGATTGACCAGAAGTAGGACTTTAAGATAATGCCCCTGGCGTGGCTTCTATCCCTTTCCTGGTTGATTTCCCACCAGCTTTCCTGGGAATGCTCCACAGGAAGGTATATTCTATTCTATATCATCATATTACATAATAGCACAGTGAAACCTTGGTTTGTGAGCCTAATTCGTTCTGGAGACATGTTTGTAATCCAAAGCACTTGTGTATCAAAGCGAATTTCCCCATCAGAAATAATGGGAACTGGGGTGCCTGGGTGGCTTAGTGGGTTAAGCATCCGACTTTCGCTTAGGTCATGATCTCGCAGTTCGTGGGTTCGAGCCCCGCGTCAGGCTCTTTGCTGACTGCCAGCTCAGAGCCTGGAGCCTATTTCAGAATCTGTGTCTCCCTCTCTCTCTGACCCTCCCCTGCTCACGCTGTCTCTTTCTCTCCTAGAAATAAATTTAAAAAAAAAAGAAGAAAGAAAGAAATAATGGGAACTCAGATGATTCATTCCACAACCCAAAATGTTCATGTAAAAATGATAGTTATACTGTAATACAATACAAAATAAAAAGAAAATACAGGGGCGCCTGGGTGGCTTAGTCGGTTAGGCATCCGACTTTCGCTTAGGTCATGATCTCGCGGTTCGTGGGTTCGAGCCTCGCGTCGGGCTCTGTGCTGACTGCCAGCTCAGAGCCTGGAGCC
>NW_024080761.1:248766-367780 GCF_003009895.1 Hyaena hyaena
ATATATATATATATATATATATATATATATATAAAAGAAAATACAAAATAAAAAGCAAACAAATTAACCTGCACTTACCTTTGAAAACTTCTGTGGCTGGTGGGAGGGAGACGAGAGAGAGGAGGGGTATTGTGTCGGAAGACTTTCACTATCACTAACGGAATCTCTGCTCTCTGTTGGCTCAATGGAATCTTTTTCTTTTCGTGCAATGTTAACAAGGAACCTATCCAGTGACCTAGAATGAATCAAAGCATTCCTAAGCTTACTCTTGTGTGGAAAAGCAAAGGTGCTCTGAAGCGACAAAAAAAAACCATTAGTGCCAGTTGTGGGCACCTTCCAATGTTCTGAAAAATTACTGATTTCTGCCAAACACCATGGCCCGAGACAGAGCATCGGAGCAGGGGAGACAATTACCCACAATTCTGCAGAGAGAGAGAGAGAAGACTCATTGGCTCAGTTGTGATTATGCAATGTTTGGTATCAGTTCTACTCGCGTTACAAGACATCACTCGTTTATCAAGTTAAAATTTCTTGGAAATGTTTGCTGTCTTATGGAACCCTTGCAGAACACATTACTCGCATGCCAAGGTTTTACTGTATATAGAACTCTTTCTTTACTTTCCCAGGAATCCTTGTCTCAGGGTCAACTTCTGGGACCCTAACCTAAGGCACCTTCTGTGCTTCCTTCATGCTCCCTGTCATTGTACCCCTTATACAGAAGAGAAAACAGGTTGGGGAAGTGAACAGAGCTGTCAAGTAGGGCAGGTGGGGCTAGAACCTTCCTGGGACCTCTAACTTCTCATCCGTGGTCCTTCCAAAGGACTAAAGCGCCAACCTCCAGCCGAGAATGAGATTTGTTCCTTCTCCCCTCCCGGACACAGTGAATCTTCTACAAACACCTGAGCATTGCAGGTGCATCTCTCCATATGGCGTGTCTAGGTCTCTGGGCCTCTGCTTCATCCTGTCTCTGAAGTGATTATGCTGTCTGATACTAAAATCAGTACCATATTTCATGTTGGTCACATCCTAAATGCTGAGTTCGACTATGATTGCGGCCAGCAAACCACAATGCATTTACTTAACATACCGTCAGTTAGGACCTCTCGCATACATTTGCATGATATTTGCATCTATTTGATTAAACTAGAGAAAGAAAATCAGCAGATGCCAGTGCTTAAGTCAGGCCGGCTGGAAAGGACCGGAGGAGCACCAAGCTTGATCCTGCCCCAGGCTCCGCACTCAAATCGGTGGCTGAGCACACCCTCCCTTCTGCTCCTCCGCAGGGCTGACCTGGGCAAGAGCTGAGGCTCCTCTGTGAGCCTCACCTTGCCCCAGGACTCACCATACCCAGGCCTGGGGGATGTCCCTCTGTGGACAAACCCGCCTCCCGCATGTTACTCCAGACCATGCTCCCATGAAGGTCAGCCTCACCTCTGTCTGGTCACTGCTGGATTCCCAGAATCTGTTATACGAATGAATGAATGAACGAATGAACAAGTGAATGCATACGGTCTGGTTTATCTTTCGGAAGGACAATTCTGCTGCTATCCCTCTCTTGTTGAGAAATTCTCGGAGGCCCCTTATGAACGGCAAGATAAAATCCAAGGCTTCCTCCCAGCATTCAAAGCCATTTGTGTCTTATTCCAAACCTATGAGAGAGTACAGACACTGGCTGCACACCTTCCATAGCAGGTCTGTGACAATGAACCTGAAACAGCCTGGAGAGATGAAAGAGATGAGCTCTCTGTCTTTTCCCTCTTCCTTTTGCACCCTTGGTTAGAGCATCCTGAGATCTGGGCCTGGGCAAATGCCATGGAGGGAAGGCTCAGAAATGATACAGAGACCCACCTGGCAGGGGACAGAGGGCAGGAGTGCCCTGGTTGGTATCCGCAAGGAAATTGAGTCAGGGTTAGCCTCAGGTCCGCGGCAAGACCCTGCCTGCACTCCCCCGATCTGTCCAGGAGGGGGCAGCAGTGTCACTGGTTACAGACACCTGAGCATTTCCAAGCATCTCTGGCACGATGAGGCTGGGAGTGCCTGAATGTGGGAGCCAGGTGTGGATGTGTGTGTGTGTGTGTGTGTGTTTGCGAGTGCAGGAGAGGGTCTGAGAGTGTGACTGAGTGCCCGGAGTGAGAATGCGTGTGTGTCTTACGGTGCATTTATTCATTTGCCCCTTTCACTGATTCACAAGTCTTTGTGGCCACCCCACGCCAAGCCCTGCTCCAGATGGTGAGGACTCAGCAGTGAGCCGGACGGATATGGTCCCTGCTCCCATGAGACCAGGCTGGGTGCAGTGGGGGACAAATCAAAAAAGCAGGCAAACAACTAGAGTGACGTCAGAGGGTGATAGAGATGGCCTTGGGTGGAATGTAGGGATGCGTTTGGACCAGGAGGTCAGAGAGCACCCCTCCTAGGAGGTGGCATTGGAGCTGAGACCAGAGGACAAGGAGAATCGGTCAGGGAAAGCTGTGAGAGATCGCTCCCAGCAGAGGGAGCAAAGAGGGCCAAGGGCTGACTGGTACGAGTCCGAGTTTGAAGGGTTTGGACTTAGGTCTAAGATAGAAAGTCCTCAGACTTCCAATAGAGGGGTGATCTGTTTGGGTTACAGTTTTTAAAACTCTCCGGCCAGTGAGTGGAAGCTGATTTGGAACTGATCAGGGTAAACAGTGAGGCAAGAGCTAAGGTGGCTGGGCCCCCACAGTGACCGTCGTCGAGCTGAGGAGGACCCAGACTCACACACTTTGGACGGGGCGCTCGCGGACTGTGGGGCGAGAGGAGGAAGCAAGGGCACCTCTGGGCTCTTGGCCTGGACTGGGCTGGACCCCTGAGTGGGGGGCAGCTGTGGCAGGTGCAGCTTTGCCTTTAAAGGCCTGTTTCTGGGGCGTCTGCGTGGCTTGGTTGGTTAAGCTTCCGACTTCGACTCAGGTCATGATCTCACAGTTCCTGGGTTCGAGCCCCGTGTCGGGCTCTGTGCTGACATCTCAGAGCCTGGAGCCTGATTCATATTCTGTGTCTCCCTCTCTCTCTGCTCCTTCCCCCCCCCCCAAAAAAAACAAACATTAAAAAATTTAAAAAATAATAAAGGCCTGTTTCTGCCTGAGGCCTTGCTCCCTGGCTCCTCTGACCAGCTCAGACCTCAGTGGGCCAGTCCCTTCTCCAGGCCTTCCTCTGCCTCTGAGAGAGAGACTTCCCCAGTCCAGAGTTGTGGGGCTGGAACATTCTACGTGGACTCTGCTGGGGGTCAGCAGCTCCAGGCAGCTACCCTCTCCCAGAATTCCCGGCTCTTTCAATCCTTCCTGGGGGAGAATCCAGGCTTTGGAGACAGACTCACGGGACTTACCTCTTGGAACACCCCCGCCCTGTGTCATGAGGAAGCCCAGAGCTGCTCAGCCAAAGTCACAGCTCACACCCCTCACCCAAGTGAAGAAGGCAGGTTCCAGCCCCAGCCTCCAAGCTCCCCCAGCTAATGCCCCCAGGAGCAGGCGTGCGGGTCTCCACTGCATCCGGACCATCTCACGCACTCCTGCACACAGTAAGTGTTGCTGTTTTAAGTCACGACTGTCACACAGCAACAGAGAGCTGAGTTAAATAACCTTGCATCCCAGCTCTACCCTTGCTGTGTGCGCTTAAGCAAGCCGCTCAACTTCTCTGTGCCGCTGTCTTCCACTGCGGAGAAAGGATGAGGTCCCCTCAAGGGAAACCCTTAGAACACCAGAAGGGTGGGCTCCTCTGTGGCAGGTTGCGCAGAGAACACGCGGGGACATGGAGCCCGAGGTCTGTCTGTGCAGGGGGTCACGGGCCCCTAATCTGAAGTACCCCCTAAAGGGCCAAGCTGGACCGGCCAAGGAAGGGACCAGGTGGTGTCTGAGGAGGAGGAGCAGCATAGAGGCCCAGGGCTTCCAGATGCATGAGCCGTGGCCTATGCCTGTCCCACCCCGAGTAGCTTAGGGCCTCGACCACTTGGCTGCTGGGGACCGCCACCTCTGCTCTGCTGAGGCCACACCCGCGCCCTTACCCCACCAGGACTCGGGAGGTATTGGCCCACGGCCTCCATCTCTCTTCACCTCATCTTCCACCCGCACCGCCAAACCTGCACTGAGACCCACTTTCGGTGCCTGGCCCCTCTGTCCCTTCCTCTCCTCGGGCCACAGTCAAGGGCTGTCTTCTGACACCTGCCCCCCCACCCCCACCCCCACCCCATCCTGGACAAGACCATGGCCAGGCTGGGTCTCACTTTCCCTGCCTGTACAGAAGGGATGACGGTCCCTATTTGTCGAGTTCTTGTCAGGATTAAAGGTAGTAAAGACGACACGGTCGTACGGCTGGGCTTCTAGGAGGTGCTAGAAGGCTGGGGGGGGGGGGGGGGGGGACCACAGGGAAATACCCCTGCAGAGGGAAGCCTGGCTTCCAAGCCTCTGAGAATGCTCTGCCTGCCTTGTCCAGCACCCAGGGGGGCCGAGCCGGTCTAGGCTGGCAATGTGGGCCGCAGCCAGAACCCCTTGCCACCCACAGTGTGTGATGGCACCTGTTGCCAGGCAACAAGCCTGGGCTCCGGCCCTGAGTCCCGAGGTCAGCCGCCCACCAGCTGGCCTGCTATTTCTGGGCTGTGGGGGCTGCCGGGAGGCCTCCGAGACTTCTCTCCTCCATCGAGCCTGGGACAGAGGAGGGGGCAGACTGTGCTTTGGGGACTCTATAAGCTGTCGTGCCCTGGGAGAGGTGGGAATGAAGACTCCCAGTCTGCCATCAGGTTTGGGGACCCATGAAAGGAGGGGGAAGGGGGCTTGCCAAGGCACAGAGGAAGCCGGCGATGGAGCCCAGGCTCTAGAAACCCAGGTTTACCTTCTCCTTCCTGTCCTTACTGCAGAGATGATAGAGATGGGACAGAGAGGTCAAGTGACTGACCCAAGACCGCACAGCAGATAAGGGGGCAAAGTGAGAATTCCAGCCCCAGGTGTCTATTCAAAGAAATCATTTCTGCAGGCTTCTAGTTTGCAGGCGGGTCTCCTTGGAGACTCAGGTGTCTGCACAACGTCTCTGGGGGCTCAGAGGGGAGGCGACAGAGCAGCTGGGCTCACCAGTGGGACTCCGATACTCTCCCCCTCCTTTTTATCCATTTTATTTGGGTCTCACACCAAACAAAGGAAGCCTAAACTGTTTTTGAAAAATCCCTGACCCCTCCAGCACCTTAATTGCATCAAGCAAGAAAAACTGCAGCCCAGAGAGGGGAGGGGCTTGCTCAGGGAGCCCAGCAAGGACTAGGAGTCAGGGTTCCTGTCCCCCACCCTCACCCCTGCTCAGGGCTGCCCCGGAGAAGGGAGGATAATATAGATGGTGGACATAAGCCCTTCACACCTACCAGACAGCAGGTAACAAAATGCCTAATCCCCAGGACATTGACCAGACCCGGTCTAATTCCTTCCCACTCGTCTTGGCACTTGGAATCATCATGTTCCGTTTTGACTCACTCACCCAGAGTCAGCCTTCCTCCCAACCAGAAGGCCAGCCCCAGGGGCGGGGACTAGGTCCACCTTGCCATTGTCAATGTCCCCGCACACAGCGCTGGGTGACAGCATCAGGAATGATACTATCGAGTCCTCACAACATCCCCTACAGGGACATCTATTGGTTTTGGTCCAGGCCCCGTCTTCTCCTCCCTAACAGCGCCCCGTTCCCCACTGGGGGATTACCTTTCCCACATCGCATGGGGTCTTAGTCATGTGACAGATCCCTCAGGGTGACCTCTGTGAGTCTCCTCTCCCATTGCAGAATGCAGAATATAATGATAATAATAATGATAATAAGAGTACGAATTAACTTATCAAGGCCTTCTGAATGCCAGGTGCTGTTCTCAGGGCTTTACACACATCAGTTCATTGCATCTTGGCAGGTAGCCCAGCTTCTTTCCGGAGGGCCAAAGCAAGCTCGAAGATTCACGCGCTCCTACGAGGCAGACTGGGACTTGAGCGGAAGTCGGCTGGCTCCGGGGGCCTCGTGCTTTATCACTGCCCTGTGGGTGTCTTTTCCCTGGGCTTCTCATTGTGATGATACAGCCCGGGCTGGACACGTGACCTCCCCTGGCCATATGGGATGCTGACTCAGGATGGGAGGACGCAGGGGCGGAAGGAAAGACGGTGGAGTGGCTCAGTCCGTACACAGGGCCCTGACAATCTGCCCAGAGACTATTCCAGTTCCTGCCTGACACCAAGCCTGCTTCTCCAGACTCCCCCTCCGTTCTGTGATCCTCAGTACCTTCCCGGTGAACTCTCCATCTACCCCAGAACCAAAGGACCTCACAGATACAGGACAAACCGATGATGTAGCAGTTAGCTACTGCTGTGGAACAAAGCACCCCCTGACAATCAGTGGATTGCAAGAGCTGGCAATTATTTCTCACAGTCCTATAGGTTATTAGGAAGGGAAGCTCTCCTGGTCTGGACCAGCTCATCCGGGACTAGATGGTTAGGTTGGCCTCCTGCACCTGTCTGGCAGTTGACAGGCTGATGGGTCTGGGGACCCTAGGCTGGGACGGAGCATGTGCCTCCCATCCTCCAGCAGGGCTGGCTCAGGCTCAATCACGTGGTGGCCTCGGAGTTCTAGAGAGCAGCAAGCGCTTTGTAAGCATCCGCGTGTGTCACAGTTGCTATTGTTCCGTTGGCCAAAGCAAGTGACAAGGCCATGCCTGGAGTCAGGTGAGGGAGGACCACAGAAGGGCATGGACAGAAGGAGGGGACACGTGTGTGGCCATTGCCACCATTTACCAGCGGCGAGGATACTCCTCAGAGGCAGGTGCTGTGATGGTTGCTTTTGCACAGATGAGACACTCAGGGCAGAGGGGACGGTGGCTCTCCCAGGGGCACGCGGTGGGTAGCCGGTAGCCGCAGAGGCGGGATTTTCCAGGCAGTCTGGAATCTCTCCCCTCAGCCTCCCTACTTAAAGCAGGGGCCAGGTTTACCTCTCTGATGTGAAACAAGCTGATACAATAATCCTTCTTGCGGTGAGGAAAAGCTACAGTGAAACATTTGTTGTGTAAAATTAGCGAGGCCCATTTCCTGTGTGGAGGGCTGACCTGGGATAATTGCCTTTATGCACAGAAAAATAAGAAAGGGACCTAAAAGCGCTTTCCAGAGCCCAGTAAGGTCGCCTTCTTTAAAAAATCAATTACCTATTCCCACTTCAGAGAAAACACTTCACACACACATTTTACATTCTAAGTAGAATTCAGCGCTCCCGGCTGAAATCTACCTGAGAATTCTTTTCAGGGACCGAGCGGCCAGACAGAGGACCCCAATTACCTTGGCTATCGACATTTCAGGTGGCAAAACGCAGTGGCCGTCTCCATAATGAACTGCTTTTTTCATCCAGAAGAAAACCCCAAAGTGTAGCATAAGCCTAGGATTTGGATTCTCCTCCCTCCGCCTGCTCTAGCTATCGACCAGGGTTTTCTGTCCCCCCCCCCCCTCCCCGAAGCACTCAATCGTCTCCTGTAAAAGGCTCAGAAGAAACTGTCTTCTGCATCTGCACAAGCTCTGACATCACACAGACCCAAGTTTAATCCTTGTCGGCCGCTTTCTAATTACGTGGAATTGGCTAATGCCTCAACGGCTCTGGACCTTGGTTTTTCTCATCTGTAAAATGAGCCCAATAACAGCGCGTCGTAGAGTCGGGCACAGCAGTGGGTGTCATAAGGAGCCATTCCAGGGGGCCGTTCTTTGTACAAGGGCAAGGGCGAGGCAGCGGATGCTTGTTAAGCACTTTTCGTGTTCGAGTCTCAGCCCCTCCCCAGTCCTGGCTGGTGCACAGCGGAGGGTAAGGTCAGGCTCTGGAGTAGGACTCCCCACTTCAGATCCTACGTCTGTCACTCACCAGCCACCTGACTTGAGAGGCAAGCCGGCTCACTTATTTGTGCCTTGGTTTTGTCATCTGTATAATGGGACCTTCACCTTCGGAAAAGTACCTCCCTCCAAGAGTTGGAGGGGCAGGGTCCTCACGTACCCAGGGATGGGAAGAAGAGTGTGGAGGAGGGTGTGCGTGGGAGAGGAGGTAAGCTCTTTGGAGGTGTCCTTGACTGGGTGGGTGGAGCTATGGGAACCCCAGGGTGCAGGGGGAGGCGCTGGCCAGGTGGCCGTGGCACCGAGGCACAGAAGACACGGGGGTTTCACTGGGTCTGTAATGAGATGGGTGGCATTGTCCCAGAGCAAAGGGCTGTGAGCGGCGGGAGGGGTTGTGCACGAGTCCTGGCCTGGGCCACAGCCCCCCGGAAATGGAAACCTCTCCCCGGGGGAGGGCACCACTCTGTACCACCCTGGCCCGGGTTAGTGTCCTCCCCTCTCACTGAGCCCTCGTTTCTCTCCCTTTACAATGAGGTCAGCACACAGCTTCCTGGGCACTGTGGCCCTTGGAGACGTTTCCGTAGGTGAGGTTGTGCCCGGGAGCAGGGAGGAGGCGCCCACAGATGTCGTTCATGCGCCTTGTCGTCTTGTCTGCTGATCCTAGAGGCTCTGCTTTTTTTTTTTTTTTAATTTTTTTTAATGTTTTTTATTTATTTCTAGGAGAGAGAAACAGCGTGAGCAGGGGAGGGTCAGAGAGAGAGGGAGTCACAGACTGAAGCAGGCTCCAGGCTCTGAGCTGGCTGTCAGCACACAGCCCGACGCGGGGCTCGAACCCACGAACCGCGAGATCATGACCTAAGCGAAAGTCGGACGCTTAACCGACTAAGCCACCCAGGCGCCCCGAGGCTCTGCTTTTAGAATCGTCCCAGACTCTGACCACCTCCTGGATCCCCTGCCTGGGCGCCCCCTGCCTCTCACCCAAAGCTACTACCAAAGTGGAAGCTGAAAGACGCTTGGAAAAGGGAAGCCGGATTCTGTCACCTGGCTCAGAACCCTCCCCGTGCCACTGGGAGGAAAGGCCAAAGACATTGCAATGACCTACACGCCCTGCGTGGTCTCGGGTCCCACCTCGTTCCCACACCCCCTTATTCCGCTGCAGCGCCCCCTAACCTCCCGCCCCATCCAGACCCTCCACTTTGCGCTTGCTGCACCCCTCCCCAGCTGTGGCCTGCCTCACCCCTTCTTTTGGTTACGCCTCATCTTCTGTCCCTTCTGCGTGGAAGCCTATCCTGCCCGCCCAATGCTTTCTGTCCCATTGCTTTGATTTCTCACCTTTCTTTTTTTAATTTTTTAAAAATGTTTGTTTATTTTTGAGAGAGAGAGCAAGTGAGCAGGGGAGGGGCAGAGAGAGAGAGAGACCCAGAATCTGAAGCAGGCTCCAGGCTCTGAGCTGGCTGTCAGCACAGAGCCCGACGCGGGGCCCGAACTCACATGAGATCATGACCTGAGCCGAAGTCGGATGCTTAACCGACTGCACCAGCCAGGCGCCCCTGATGTCTCTCCTCTAAAGCGCTTACCGCCTGCTGTATACTTCGATTTGTTAGCATCTTTTCCCCTGCTCTGGGCTGTTAAGGGCCGAGAAAGCAGACGCTGAATGCATGGATGGTTCTAGATCCCCAACCGCCAGGCCAACTAACCCCTCTGTGACTGGGACAATACCAGTAGCTCTCATGTGCTGACCTCTGAGAGGGGGCATTGCTTCCTGTAACTCCGTGGGGTCAGTTACTCGCACCACTTCCTGGTGGAAGAGGCCACTGAGGGCACTGAGCAACTGACCTGGGTGGCTCTGTGGGGAAGAGGAGGCCTGAGGCGCTGGGCTGAGTCCCAGCACAGGAAATGTCAGTGGGCAGATGGGCTGGGTCGCGAGAGAGCATGTGGAACCCGGGGCATGGGTGGGCGGGTGGACAGGCCAGCTGGGGCTCACAGGGCCATCAGCGTCAAGGTGGGGCTGAGGCCCCAGGCAACAGCGCCTGGGACACACCTGGCCTGAGCTCCTCCCGTGCCCCCAGGCATCCATGCAGGGCCCCTTTCAGAGCCAGTGGGCAGGCTGAATGGGCGGTGGGCCCTGTCGGGGCGATTAGAGGGCACAAAGCTGAAGGGTTGGCAGCGTGAGCTGTGGCCCTGGGAAGCTTCGCTGGGCAGACACAGAATAAAGGCCCTGCCCGCTCCTCTCACCCCTGCCCAGTGCCAGATTATGTAATGTGTTGATGCAGTGAGTGGCATCCACCCAACCCTCTGAGAACTCTGCCCACACCCCAGGAAATGAGTCTCAGGAGTCTGACCCAGCTGGCTCCCAGCTCACCACCCCCCCCCCCCCACACACACACCGCTTGCCCAGCACATGCACATGCACCCCTGTCCACAGGAAAGTAGAAACCTGGCTTCGGTCACCATCGCTCAAGAAATCTGCCCTGAGCACCTACTGTACTAGCAGGCGCCCTCTAGGTGCTGGCAGTACAGGGGTGAACACGACAGTCAAAAATGGCTCCCCTTGGGCAGCGGGCACTCTCGCGGGGCAACAACATGACTAACACTTGGAGTGTGAGGTGGTGACATGTGCTGAGGAGAAATAATTAAAATAAAGCCAGCCCAAAGGGCAAGAGGGGAGGGAGGGAGTTGAGTGGATATTGGATATGGGAAGGGGAGAATTTCAGGAGAGCAAAGACATGCAAAGGCCCTGAGGCAGGGGTATGGGGCTGGGATGTGTGTTCTCAAAACTGACGCAGAAGTGTGCGGGACCGGAGTAGCATGAGGGAGGTGAGGAGAGGACTTGGGTCAGGATGGGGACAGTGGCCGACTAAAAGGCTGTCAGGGCCCATATGCTGTAGAGAGGATGGCGGTTGTCCCCTTCCATGAGATGGAAGCATCTGGATGGGTGTTAGTGAATGGAATATTGCAGTGTCACTCATCTACAGACAGAGCTGGTGGCCTCTTGAGGGCATCTGCAGCCTGCCACTCCCCCCCGCCCTCCCCCCAGCTTGCCCACACTGTACTCTGAGTTCCCGGGAGCTCTCCAAGAGAAGAGCCTGGCAGTGGGGGATAACCATCTCATCCTGCTATTAATGGCCTGACTGGGCCAGGCAGGGCTGTGGTTGCTAAGAGGAGAAAGAGGCCTCCGGGGTGGGGGGGGTGGGGGTGGTCAGGAAAGGTCTGGGTATCACCTGGTGGTAAAAGGTCTGAGCCCTCAGCTGTCTGGAAGATCCTCTGGGCTACCTACCTTTACTGATTACCCCCCGCCCCCCGCTTTTTTTTAAAGTGTACTTATTTATTTTGAGAGAAAGATTTCACACATGCATGAGCAGGGGTGGGGAGAAGAAAGAAAGGCGGGGAGAGAGAGAGAATCCCAAGCAGGCTGCACACTGTCAGCACAGGACCCAACTTGAGGCTCGATCCCATGAACCATGAGATCATGACCTAAGCAGAAATCAAGAGTCAGGCGCTTAATGGACTGAGCCACCAGGAGCCCCTCTCCTCCCATTGTTTTAAATGTTTATTCATTTTTGAGAGACACAGAGAGACAGAGCATGAGCAGGGGAGGGACAGAGACAGAGGGAGACACAGAATCCGAGGCAGGCTCCGGGCTTTGAGCTGTCGGCACAGAGCCCAACATGGACCTCGAACCCGTGAACCGGGAGATCATGGCCTGAGCCAAAGTCAGATGCTAAACTGACTGAGCCTCCCGGCCCCCCTCCCCCCATTTTTCCCTCTCCTTTTAAACTGTAGTGTTTTCATACTGACAGAAGAGTTAAAAGAATCATACAATGAACATTCACATACCCTTGACCCGGTTGTTTGTGTGTCTCCCTCTCCCTCACCCTCCCTTTCTCAGTCTCTTTAGGGGTCGGAGAGAGAGGTACAGCTATCATAACATGTCATCCCTAGGTTTTTCAGCACGTACCCATTTACTACCTAAAAATAAGGCCATTCTTCTATACAACAAAAACACCAAAATAACCCAAATGTTGACCTTGTTACAATACGATCCTCATACACTGGTACCATCCACTCAGCATACAGTCTGTCATCATATATCCCGAGCTCTCCAAGGGGCTCGATAATGTCCTCTATAGCTGTTTCTCAATCCAGGATTCCATCAAGGATTCGACCCTTCATCTGCTGCTTACATTCTTTTAGCAGCAGATCAAGAATGAATAGTGCCCACTGTGCTACCCACATTGCCTTTTTGTTTGTTTGTTTTTCTTTCCTGACCCTGACATTTTTTAAGAGACAGCCCAGTTGTCTTGAATGACCCACCATTTGGGCGTATCTGATTGTTTCCTCGTGATTAGGTTCGTGTGGAACATTTTCGGCAATAACACTACAGAGGTGAGGTCACGTCCTCCCCCCCAGCCCCTCACCCCCATGGCGTTACATAAGGAGGGCACCATGCCAGCCCGT
Source organism: Hyaena hyaena (assembly GCF_003009895.1). NCBI lineage: Eukaryota > Metazoa > Chordata > Mammalia > Carnivora > Hyaenidae > Hyaena > Hyaena hyaena. The sequence goes on from NW_024080761.1 coordinate 261,054, forward strand.
CCTATCTTTAGTGACGTTAAATGTGATCATTCAATTAAAGTGGTTCCAAAGGATCTCTCCATTGTAGTTAATCTTTCCCTTTGTAAATAAGAATCCATCTGTGTAATGAATTATGATGCCTGAGACTGTGTGGATGTCCTGTGAATTCCCCCACAAATTTTTACACAGTCATTTTAGCAGCTGTTGAGATCTTGCCCGAATCCATTACTGCGTTGGGGGCTGCCATGTGGAGATTTTTCGAGTTCTGTTAACCTTTCTATATTTATTGCTCAATAAAGAAAAGTCCTCCCTCATCTTCTGGTAGTATTACGATGCACTTACAGATTCTTTTATCGTTATTACTATTCAATGTATTAAAACTTCGTGATGATCACTGTTCTTTATGATGTTCCGAGTTTGGCCCATGGAAGTCCCTTCAAGCTGACTCTTTATGTCCCCCAACAATTTTTTTTTTACTAACAACTTTATTGAGGCATAGCTGACATAGAATAAATTGCAGGTGTTTATAGTGTACAGTTAATACGTTTTGACATATGTCTACACCCATGAAATCATGAGCATGTTCAAGAGAGCAAACACTCCAAGTGCTTCCTCGTGCATTTCCATCTTCATCTGATCACCTCCCCTCCAGCCCCTCACCATCCCCAGGCCACCACTGATCTGCTTTCAGACATGTCAATGAGCTTGCAGTTTCTAACGCATTCTAGAAATGGAAGCACCCTTCTGTACTCCTTCATGTTAGTTCCTTCCACTCAGCATCGACACCGGGCTCCTTCCCTGTTCCCGTGGGTCCCCAGACTTCATCACCTTTGTGGCTGAGTAACATTCCGTTGTTTGGATGTATCACAATGTATCCATGTGTCGATATGGTGATGGACATTCTGGCTATTTCCAGCTGGGGACTGTTACACATAAAGCTGCTGTGAACATTCGTGTAAATCTTTGCAAAAGCATATACTTCTTCTCCTGTGGCATAAACACCTAGGATTGGGATGGCTCGATCATTTGGAAGGTACACATTTAATTTTGAAGAAACCATCAGTGTGTTCCGAGGTGGTCCTACCATCTTCTATTCTTGCTAGTAGTGTCTGAGTTCTGGCTCCTGCAGGTATGCCCCCAGATTGTCGTGGTCAGCCTAAATGAAAAGAACTGTAGCCATTCTATTAGGTGTCTAGTGATAGCCCACCAGGGTTTTAAGTTTTAAATGTGAATGTTAAAGACTTAAAAGACTTGAATTTCCCTTAGTGACAAGTGATGTTGAGCACCTTTCCACGTGCTATTTGCTAAATGTTTGATTCATGCTTGTTACACGCCTACACGAATCTTTGGCCAGTTCTGTGCTGGGTTGTTTTCTTGCTCTTCAGTTGTGAGAGCTCTTTAAATCTTCTGGAAGCGAGTCCTTTATTCAGTTTGTGTCGAGACTTTCTCCCAGTCTGTGTGTTGTCTTCACGTTCTGGGAATCGACCCTTGAAAGGCGGGAGTTTTACGTTTTGATGTAGTTCAGTTCATTCACTTCTTCTTTCGTGGATTGTGCCTTCAGTGGTGTTTCTAAGAGACACCTGCCTAACCATAGACCACAAAGGTTTTCTCCTGCGTTTTCTCGAGAAGTTTTATTATTAGGTTTTACCTTTAGGTCTATGACCCAATTTTGAGTTAATTTGTATATACAGTGTGAGGCATAAATTGAAATTCTTCTTTTCTTCTTTCACCATTTTTTAAAAAGAATTCATTTTTGAGTAATCTCTACACCCAACGTGGGGCTCAAACTCACGATACAGAGATCAAGAGTCTCCTCTTGATCACACTCCTCTGACTAAGCCAGCCAGGTGCCTCCCGCCACCATTTTAAAAATGTAGTTCTTTCTCCACAGCATTGCCTTTGCAACTGTTGAAAATCAGTTGTCTGAATGTGTGTGCATCTATTTTTTTTTTTTAAGTTTATTTTGAGAGATAGAGAAAGTGAGCAGGGAGGGAAAGAGGGGGTGAGGGAGAGAGAATCCCAAGCAGGCTCTGCACTGTCAGCACAGAGCCTGACTCTGGGCTTGAACCCACAGACTGTGAGATCCTGACCTGAACCAAAATCAGGAGTCAGTTGTTTAACCCATGGAGCCACCCAGGCGCTCCTGTGTGGATCTATTTTTGGACTCTGTTCTGTCTTGTGATATGTCTGTATTTATGTCATACTGTTGTGATTACTATAACTTCATAATTCTTTTTTAAAATTTGTAATGTTTATTTATTTTTGAGAAAGAGAGAGAGAGAGAGAGAGTGCACAAGCAGGGGAGGGGCAGAGAGAGTGGAGGTCACAGAATCCAAGGCAGGCTCCAGGCTCTGAGCTGTCAGCACAGAGCCCGATGCTGGGCTGGAACTCATGAACTGTCAGATCATGACCTGAGCCGAATTCAGACACTTAACCAAATGAGCCACCCGGGTGCCCCATAACTTCATAATAATTCTTAAAAACAGTCAGTGTTAGTCTTCTAAGTTTGTTTTTCTTTCAGATCTGTTTTTTTTTTTTTAAGTTTATTTATTTAAGTAATCTCTGTACCCCACATGGGGCTTAAACTCACACCCCGGGGATCACGAATCACTCGTTCTTCTGACTGAGCCAGCCAGGTGCCCCTTTTCAGATCTATTTTTGACCATTTTAAGTCCTTTTCATTTCCATATGAATTTTAAAATCAGCTTGTCCATTTTTCCAGAAAAGCTTGCTGGGATGTTCTGGAGAGAATCCATAGATGGTTCTGGAGAGAACTGCCATCTTAACACCGAGTTTTCTCACTCCTGAACAAAGTACAGTGGACTCTTGTTATTCACAGTAGTTACAGTCTAAAAAGTCTTCGTGAATGCTGAATGAGTGGACACTGACCCGTGGCTTCCTGGGAAAATACAACGTTAGCTCCCTGGAGCCTCCTGTCACATTTTTGTCTGTTGATCAATAAACAGCCTTGTTTTATGTGTGTTTCTGTTTAGAGGGAACTTGGGTCATAGCTATGGTTGGTTTATTAACATTGAACACACAGCCAACAACGCTCTACTCGTGCCCGAATGAAGTTGATCATGCAAATGTCCTCAGTAAAGCATGTCACTGTCTTCTTACACAAAGGAACTCCAGATAGCAGTTCAACACCATGCTTGGTGGCCATTTTAACATCCCGAACAAAAAGTAGAAGCGTGAAGAACGCAGCACTAAAGAGATTATAGAAAGGACCCTTGCTCGCTTGGGTATGGTCTGAGAGCAGAAACAAGAAGGTGGCCCACCGCCTTGTCTGACCACAGCGAGGGAGGCGCATGGGGCTCCTCAACTGTTTGCTGCCCCGTGCACGTCTGGGAGAAACCGCTGCCGCACCGCCATTATTGATTTGGGGGTCATGGATCCATTTGAGCAAGTGTGTGAATTTGCAAATGCGGAATCTGCAAATATCGAGGCCTGACTCAGATCCCTCCATTTATTTAGGCTTTCCTTAATTTCCCTTGGCAATGCTTGGTCGTTTTCACTGTGCAAGTCTTTCATATCCTTTGTCAGATTGATCCCTAAGTAGTTCAGAATTTTTAATGACATCGCACATGGTATTTTTTTCCTGTTTCAACTCTCGATTATTCAGTGCTAGTGTATAAAAATATAGTTGATTGTTTATTGATCTTGTATCCCGGAACCCTGCCAAACTCGATCAGTTCTAGCAGGTTTGTTTTGTTTTGTTTTGTTTTTGTAGATTCACTAGATACGCCATTGAGATGGTGGTGTCATGTGCTAACCTGGGTGGTTTTACCTCTTTCTAATCTCGTGTCTCGTCCTTCGTTGCAGTTCTTGTCTGTTTGCACTGGCTGGGAGCTCCAGACAACGTCGACTGCTGAGAGTGGACGTTCTTCGTGTTCCTGATGTAAGAGGGAAAGGATTCTGTCTTTTAACTTTAGGGGTGATGCTGGCTATAGTTTTTTTTTCACAAATGCCCAAGGAAGGACAACGGGGTGTAGACCTTGTTGGAAAGGGTGTTTAGAGCTTATTGCAAGAGGTCAGATCTTGTTGGAAAAGGTGTAGTGCGGTCACCAGGTAGCGCAGAAGTCTGATGCCTCGCCAGGCTGGAGCATGTCTGGGATTCTGGGGGAAGCCATGGGCCACGCTCCAGAGGGCATGGGTGGGGGGCAGCAGACCTTCAGCCAACTGCCAAGGGCCGCGGGAGCCTGGGCGCTGGCGGGGCAGGTGGCCTCCCACCTCCAAGAGCTGCACACGGGCTTGCAGAGATAGCACTGTTGTGTCTATGAGACTCCAGGCCATGGGTGACTATGTGCAGGCCACGGAGGGGCTTCAGTTACCGGAGGGCTGTAGAAAGGTTGTCACCAGGCCAAGGCTGCAGTGTCCCACGTGGATCCCATTCTGGGCCTATGCCAGGTGAGAACCCACCACAGGACCCCCCAGCCCTGCTTCCCAAGTTGGAAATTGCAAGAGGCCTTTTCCTTCTGCAACAGCCCCCCGGAGTCCTCTACCGAGATCTTAAAATCATGCTCACTTTGCAAGAGAAATACTTAAAGGAATTTTGTTGCTCATCGTAGAGGATTTATTGAAGGAGCCATTGGAACCGAGGGGCTATGAATTAACAAGTGATACAGGTTGCCGGGCGGGGGTGGGGGTATGCCTGGGTGGCTCAGTCAGTTAAGCATCTAACTCTTGATTTCGGCTCAGGTCATGATCTCACAGTTCTTGAGTTTGAGCCCCACATGGGGCTCTGTCCTGACAGTGCATAGCCTGCATGGGATTCTGTCTCCCCCCACCCCCACTTGCTCTCTCTTTCAAAATAAATAAAAATAAACTTAAAAAAAAAACACTGATACGAGTGGGCAGAATTCATGGTCTTCACCACTCTCCAAAGCCGGCAGGGATGTGAGGGTCTGGAGAATAGGTAGGGGTGGCGCGGGGGGGGGGGCGGGGGGGGTGTCAGGGTAACTGTCCTGTGAAGCGAGCTTGGGGCCCGAGGGTGAACTGGCTAGGCTCCAGGGTGAGGCAAACCGGCTGGGCTCTGCAGGCATCCGGGGCTAATCACCTTTTGTTCCCTGATTACTGCTCATTTGATGACCCAGGAAAATAAAGGATGGCTTTTCTGTGCTGGAATCGGTGGTCTAAATCTCTGGTGAGCAGCAGAGAGCATGCTCAGTGGGGCAGGAAGGAAGCAGAATAGGTATAGAGAAGCTTGTTGGGTCCATTGAAGAGATCAGAGGGATTTTTTTGGCAGGGTTCAAAGCACTTTATTTGTATTAATTCCTTTAGCCCTCAGAAGAATCCTGTGATGGAGTTTATCATCTTCTCCATCTTAAAGGAGGCACAACAAAGCCCAGAGAGGTTAAGCAAACTGCCCAGGGTCACACAGGAAGTGGCAGATAACAGGCACTGTATTTCAGACCCCACTCTCGATCGTCCTTAAAATGCTGCCTCTTCGCCCGTCTTCCCTGGATCCCCAGCCCTAGAGGATGGCGCGCGATACACACGTACTGAAGAAATGACCCGCCTGCAGATGAGATCCCAAGTCTACAACTTTCTGCATCAGGTGGTTGTGCGGGGTGCACCACGTGGCTTAATCCCCAGCTCTGGCTGAGCCTCCTTAGAGGCCCGCTGGCTAATTTGGTTATTTCTTTTCTTTGGAACCCAGGTCTGCAGAACTATTATTACTAATAATGGTAATACCTGGCCTTCCCTGGCACGAGCTAGAGGCATGCTTGTGACGTGCATGGCTACTTGCCTACCCGACGCCCAGCCTCCCCCAACCTTAGTAACAAGGCCGCTGCCGCCTCTGCTTCTCAGACTCCTTGGCAATGGACGTGGCCATGCTCAGCACTAGCCAGTGTGGTGTAAGTAGAAGGGTGGTGTGGGGCTTCAGGGGAAGTTTCCGTGGAAGGAGGGGGCCAGCTCTCTTCCTCCCTCCCTCCTTGATGTTGCCTGAGATGAGAGAACAGGTCGCTCCAGCTGCCATCTTGGACTGGGAAGTGACCTTGAAGGTGAGCCACTTGCTGAAGGCGTCAGGACAGCAAGACAGGAGGAGAGGGGATCCCCTATGACCTCACCACGTAACCAGCATGGTAGCCCTTGCATAGTCACCTCACACTCCTTTCATGGGAGAGAGACCCAGCCTCTCTCTTGCTTCGGCTGCTGCTGCTGGGGTCCCCTGTTCAGGCAGCCATACCTAACCCTCACAGACACAGGTGTGGTTACGATGCCCACTTCTCATAGGAGGAAACTGAGTCCTAAAGAGGTAGAGCAGCTTGGCCTGCGGGCGTACCCCCCACACTGAGAGTGCCTTCCAGCGGAAGGCTCGCTGCTCCCTGCGCTGGGTCAACACTAGCTGCAGAGTGCCTGAGCTCTGCCAATGGGCACCAGGAGCGTGAGGGGTTTGGCAGTGGCCCTGTCTGCTGGCTGGGGCATCTGCCCTCTGTGTTCTCACCACGTTCGAGGCGTCCGGGCCAGGGCCCTACAGCATTTTGGCAGGGGACCCAGACTGTGGTTATTAAATTCCTCCTATTCCGATCTGCCCTCAAGGCACCAGTAGACCAAACAGAGGCAATTATTGGAGGCTTTTGCAGAGGGAAGTCATTCCAGCCCCATGGGAAACAGGATGGGGTGGCTAATGTCCCCTGATGGGGAATTAGGATCTGAGAGCTGCAAAGATGGCCTTGTTTAGCTTCTCCAGAACCCCGAAGTCAGATGTTAGTAGGTGTTCAGTGTGGAAACATCAGTGAAGCTTGAGAAGCTGGGCTCATACAGACCTTCTCAGGGCCATTAATGTGCACTGCGACATGCAAGGGGAATGAGACACACAATATTCCTTAACAGTATTTGGACTCTGAGCGCTTTATTTTGGAGAAACACCTTAAAGGATATTTTTTCCCCTCTAAAACAGGGGGTGCCTGGTCTGACTTCGGCTCAGGTCATAATCTTGCAGGTCTTGAGTTTGAGCCCCAACTTGGGCTTTCTGCTGTCATCGTAGAGCCCGCTTCAGATCCCGTCTCCTTCTCTCTCTGCCTCTCCCTCGCTTGCACACTCTCTCTCTCAAAAGCAAATAAACACTGAAAAATATTATCGATACCACTGATGGATCATTTACTTCATGTCAGGCTCTGCGCTGTGGATGACATATGCATCGTCTCATTCATTCGCAGAAAAACCTACAAGGTGGGTCCCAGAATTGCCATTTTACAGGTAAGAAAACAGGCTCACTTGTCAGTTTGTCCGGGCTTCGCAGGCTCAGGGCCCAGGCCCAGCAGATCTGACGAGTGTGGCCTCCTGCTGCCAGGGGGCTCCGTGGCCCGGCTCCACAGTCCCCGGAGCTCCCCTCTTCCCTGGTCCAACTTCTCTGCGCCTTCCTTCCTCTGGCCCCGGAGCACCTTGCCAGCAGGGCCCATCAAGCTCAGGAGCAGGTCTGGAGGGGAAGGTCAGTGAGGCCCCCGATGTCCATATTCTTCCACCGGAGCAGGCCTGGCCAGCTGCGGGAGCAGGGGACCTGGGGAACACGCCTCTCTCTGCTCACGCGGCATGGCACTCAGGAGACCCCGAGTTATAGTGCCGCGAACACACTGGGAGCCCCGGAGCCCCTTTGTGTGTGAGCCCTGCCCTATCCAGTCCCGGTGCCAAGGACACGGGGCCAAGGAGACGTCCGGAGGAGTGCCACCATGTAGTTTGCGGGACAAAACTTCAGTCTTGCCAACCACCCTATGTGGTTGGATAGTTACTACTTTGCAGAAAGGTCACCTGCCTCAAGGTCAAGGGAGTCAGTAACTAGCAGAGTCCGTCTGCATTCTTTGAGCCCCGCTAGGTACCTCGTATTCGCTGGGCCAGGACTGCATCAGCATCTCAACTGCCTATTTGCTGTTCCCCCGTCTGCCATTAACAAATCGTACAAGGGCGCAGACCTCTCTCCCACGCCAGGAGGACTACAGTAAAAAAGGAGGGTGACAAGTGGCGGCAAGGACATGGAGAAAGCCGAAGGCTTGCACATCCTTGGCGGGAATGTGAGATGGTGCAGCCTCCTTGTAACACAATCGGGCAGCTCCTCAACAATTGCAGTCACCGTGTGACCCAGCAATTCTGTGAGATACGCACGCACCCAGGGGAATTAAAAACTTGGGTCTGCGCAAAAACTTGTCCACGAATGTTCATGGCAGTGGTATTCTTTTTTTAATTTTTAAAAATATTTACTTATATTTGAGAGGGAGAGGCAGCAAGAGGCAGAGGGGCAGAGAGAGGGAGACACAGAATCCAAAGCAGGCTCCAGGCTCCGAGCTGTCAGCACAGAGCCTGATGCGGGGCTTGAAACCACAAACAGATCGTGACCTGAACAGAGGTTGGAATCTTAACCGACGGAGCCACCCAGGCGCCCCATGGCAGCCATATCAAGAGCCCCCAGACGGAAGCAACCCAATGTCCGTCAAGAACAAAGGGATACATTCTAGGATGGGGTGTTTCCCGACTGTGGAATACGATTCCACAGGAAGCAGGGATGAAGCCGGGACATAGATGAGCCTTGCAAACACTGTGAAGCGACAGGAGCCTGACACAAAAGGCCACAGAGCGTCTGATTCCACTTACATGGAAGGAATGCCCGGAACAGGCAAATCCACTGACAAAAGGTAGATCAGCGGTTGCCCAGGGCTGGGGGGGAGGGGGGTGGTGGGGTTACGCGTTTGTTGGGGGGATAATGAGACACACTTACTAACGGGTGTGATTTCTTCCCTGAGGCGATAACGATGTTGTGGAATTGGCCGGTGCGAAGGCTGCACGACTCTGAATATATGGGAAACCACGGACTTGGGCACCTCAAAGGGATGAATTATCTCGACCAAGTTACTCGAGGGAATTTGCAGGTCGTCCTTCTCGAAGCTCCGGGCTGAGCCCAGAAGGATCCTTTGCAAGAAGCTCTGTCCCCAGCAGCCTCTAAGACACCAAAGCCTGTGGCTGGAATGCAGCGGGCCCACTCTCAGATCAGGCGGGAAGGCTGACTTATCTGTTCTTCTAGCACACATTCCAGAGGCCTGACTCGGCCTCCAGCACTTTTGTTATTCCTGGGTCAACAAGGTCCGTCTGTCCCGAGAGGGCAGAGTGGTGGGCCCCTCAGACACCGCCACCCGCCCTTGCAGACTGATAAGCTTTCCTGAAGACTCAAGGTGCCTTAGTGGTCAGCAGACCCCGGGAAAATCCCAAACCGGTCTCTCTGGGAAAACGCCACTAACTATGGAAGCATTTGCTGAGAGCCTAAGTGCTGGGCCCAATACTAGGCTCCTATTTAGCCTCAACTGCGCTAGAGGTGGCTGTCGTCACCTCCGTTTGGCTTGCGGGCAGACGAAATCGCTCGTCTCTGCCGGCCAAGGGGCTGTCATTTGCCATTTGCGTTCCTCCCGGGTGTGCCAAGCATCAGCCAGCAGTCCGGATCGCCCTGGGCCTCGGCGTCTTCATCAGCAGAGGGACACACACCATACCTACCATGAAGGCCAGTGGAGGTAACAGAGGCACCTGGCTTCTAATTCACCCCAGTCCCGTGGAATTAACTGGCTGTTGTCAGCCGGGCAGAGGGAGAGGGGCTCTATGGGCAACTAGTGGGGCAGCCTAGCTCAGGGAGAGCCCTCTGCTCTCTGGACGTGCGTGCTACCCCTTCGGCTCACAGAGGTGTCCTGGGCTCCTCTGACGGCACACCTCCCCCTGGAGCTTTTCAAGGACGTCCCTCTCCCCTTCCCCCTCTGAGACCACTCTTATCTCTCCATTAAAAATCCCAAGGGCCAGGGCACCTGGGGGGCTCAGTCGGTTAGGCGTCCGACTTAGGCTCAAGTCATGATACCACAGTTTGCAGGTTGGAGCCCCATGTCGAGCTCTGTGCTGGCAGCTCAGAGCCTGGAGCTTGCTTCGGATTCTGTGTCTCCCTCCCTCTCTCTCTGCTCCTCACCTGCTCACGCTCAGTCTCTCCCCCTCTCTCAAAAATAAACATTAAAAAAAAAATCTGGAGGGCAGAACTTTGCGAAGTAGTGCTGGGGCTGGAAGGGCGGGCCTTTGAGCGCCTGGCAACACTGGCCACAGCCCTAGAATCCCCTGGAAGGCTTGTGGTGGGCCCAGCAGGCTGGGTGGGGTAGGGGGACTCCCGTTCCCCAGGGCATGTTCCCCCTTCTGAGTGCCTACTCACAGGGTGGGGTGGGAAGCCCACTCAAAGGCCACCAGGGAGATTTCTCACCCAGGGGCCAAGGTCCTCTTGTCTGGTCCCGCCCTTCCCCCCTCCCCCCACCCTGACTGGGGAGCCGCCCCACGGACTGGCCTCTCCCTCCCCCAAACAGGTGGCGACAAAACCACAAAGCACTCGTTTCCAAATCACGTATGGCTTCTTTGACCCCATCAAATAACTTTATTCACACAAACGTCCCTTAATTTACAAAGCCTCAGTCATTCATACGCACTGGGGGATGCACAGTGTTCGAGGAACTTAAATATAATGTATCATACCAACCCAAGTAAACCAAGTACAAAAAATAGTCATATAAAGTTGTTCACACGTAGGTCCTAGATTACCAGCTTCTGTGCAAAACAAGAAAATAAAGAAAAATAGATTTATCAGCTAGTATTCGAAGCTAACTTTGTGCCTGGGCTAGGTCATGCCTCCCTCACACCCGCGTCGGCCCCGCGCGAACGTGAAATTGTCTAATGATAGAGGCCCCTCGGGCACAAAGGCTTTCTTTAAAATGTTCCTGAACAGGCTAAGCTCCCCTCCTCTTGCGGCCTCGCATGGAGAACGATGTGGGGGAACCTCCTGACAGCCGGTGACAGTGGGTTCGCTTCTCCACGGTGGCCATGGGGGCTTACGGTGGCCACCCCTCACGTCCCATCTCTTGCTTCCCCTTCTGAGGGCATCTCTCTGGACAGGAGTTGAGTCCCTGCCCCCCACGCCCCGTGGGCAGGATCAGAGATGGGCCTGGTGTCCCCAAGGCCGGGGCGCAGCCCCAAGCTTGGCCGTGCTCGGGCTGCCAGTTCCTAGACGACTCCAGTAGTGCCGTGTCTGTCTGGGGGCCACCGGCCAGGCCAAGGAAGGGGAAAGGAGTCGGGGGGAGCAATCACCCAGGAGCCCCGGGATGTAGGTATGGGGGGGCGCCGTGAGCAGGATCAAAGGTGAGACGCGCACTTGGGGGGTGAGGCTGGAAGCCCAGGCAGCATGGGGCAAGGTGAGAGCAGAGAGTTAGGGGTCCCCTCCTTAGGAGGTAGAGGCCCAACTCCTGCTGTTCCAAGTTTCCAAAAAATACTCTGAGGCTGAAACCCAGGCATCCGTCCTACGAAGATCTGTCTTCTAAAAAGGTAAACTGCGACGGCATGGAAAAGAACATTCTTATCATGCCAGCTGTTTACCTTTTCTTAGAAAGACTCAGGCAAAAATAATCTTATTGCTCCAAACACTGGTTTTCTAGGGGCCAGCTGATATGTCGAGGAGCAGAGAACCCTGGAGGAAGGGAATGGTCGAGGCGGGGAATGTCCAGGGGCAGGAAGGCTGCGAGGAAGGTGGTGAGTGGTCTTAGCACCGGGGGTCAGGGACAGAGCTGGGGGCAGGGCGCCCCCTGCCGTCTCTGCCTCGTTAGCTCCGGGACCACCCCTGGCAGTGCCGGAAAGGAGGCCAGGCAGCATTGGGAGGCAGGTCTGCGCCAGTGGCGGGCACGCTTCTCCTCCAGCTGTAAACAGGGTTATTTCTCAAGTAAACATTGAACGCGCTTCCTCAGAAGGGCAGCCGGCGGGGGCACGCCACGTCTGTGTGGGAGAAGTCCCACTCTTCGGTCCCAATGCCTCTGGGAGAGGAGGCTGGGGCCTGTGACCTTAGTCCCCGGTGCCCAGAAAGGGGTCAGACGGAGCCTGTCTTGAGGGAACAGATGGCAGCATCCTCCCGGCTAGAGGTAAGAGGGCGGGGACCTGCTGCAGGGGTGGGGGGGGGAGAGGCAGTCTACCCGGCGGCTCTTCTGTACTCGGCTAAAGGGGCCGAGCACCTGTGCCTGGCTGCAGCCCGGGGAGGGATGGGGCGAGGGGGCAGGGGGGACCCGTCCCTCGTGGCTCTCTGTGGGCAGGAATGAGTGTAAGTGACAGACGGACACGGACAGGGAGAAGGACGCCACAGGCTTCGGGCCGAGCCAGCAGGTCTGGTCAGGGGAGGGCAGTGGAATAAGGCACTATGATCTGTCTTGCTGCGTCCTCTGGCGGACGGGGACCCAAGCCCCGCACCCACAGGGCTCAGGCCCAGAGCCTCCCTCCTCCGGGCTAACCTTTTCACACATCCAAGGAGAAGAGAATGACTGCTATTTTAAGGTCTGGAACCTCCTAGAACTTGGACGGGCCTTACGAACGCGGTGGTGTGGAGATGAGGCGCAGGTGGAGAGGGTGGGAAGGCAGGAAGCTGACCGGGGCAGGGGATGAGCGGGAAGGGGGCCGAGGAAGAGGACAGGGGCTCCCCGGGTCCGGCCCCAAGCTGGGCCACTGGCCGCGGGCAGAGCCGGCGCTCACTGCGGGGTGACGTCCTCCTGGCCGGCTGGGTGCGCGAGGGAGACACATGGGGAGGGGGGAGAGACAGGCACTTGGGGCTAACAAGCTGGCCCTCAGGAGCCAGGGAAGGAGGCCCCACCCCCAAGCTGGGATCAGCGGACTTCTGCAAGGGAAGGGCACGCGAGGCCGGCGCCCCCCACCAGGCCACCTGCCTCGTCCAAGGGCGTAGACATCCTGGGACCTGCAGGGGCTACTCTGATGCCAAGAGAAGTAATGTGGGGGGGGGAGGGGTGGCCGGGGAGACCACTGCAGCTCCAAGACCTTGCCCAGATGGCGGGGAGTTGGGGGGGACCCGGGGAGAGCAGAGGAAAAATCGAGCAAAAGGTAAATACCTTGTTAGGCCCGAGCCTTCATCGGGGACTTGAAGGCAGGGGCTGCAGTCGAGTTTGGGGACTGTTTTTCCCATCTGCTCCCGGACAGAGACAGCAGCCCCTAAGGGTAAGTTGGGGGCGCGGTGACAGGCAGAGAAGGGGAGTGTGTGTGATTAGGGACACTGCGCTCCCCACCCTCCAAAGAGCCTGAGGAGACAGGAGGCAGGTGGGCACAAAGGGTCTCACCAGGAAGGAAGGGCCCGGCTCGCACCTGCAGCCCTGCGCCTGGCAGCCAACCCCCTGCGCCCAAGGGAGCAGAAGCCAGCGTGCTGAAAGTTTGCGGTTCGGGGATGGTGTTGTACGGGTCTCTCCAGGCCCCCAGGGCCCAAGGACTGCCGCTTCGGTGGGGGGGTGGGGGAGAGCCCACCCCCCGTGGTCACGCAGCAGCCTGAATGCCCTGCAATTACCTCCTTTATCGATCCTATGCTGGTTGAGAGAACAAAAAGCAAACCTAAGAGAATTCCTTTCCCCTTCCCCCAACAGCCTTTCCTACTTGGCCGTAATGGGGTGAAAAGCCTCCAGAGTAGCCCCAGCTGCTTCTGGGTGACAGGGACAACCCGAGGCCAGTCTCCGTGACCCTGCCAGGGGAGCGGACATCCAGGTCCAGAAGCCCGGGAGGCGGGAGCTGCAGAGCGCCGTCAGCGAGCATGGACAGCGAGGTGAGGCTCACAGGGTGATGCTGGCAGGTCACAACGGGCAGCTGCAGGGGCTCTACCCTGTCCCCTCTCTGCTCTCGGCAGGTCCCTGTTCCCTCAGCAGACACGCTGACGCTGAGTGGGGGCACCTAACAGTAAGTCCCTGGGGGTGACGGTGACGGTATCTGACCCGGTCACCAGCTGTGACACCACAGGCCCACACGCAGGGCACACCCCTCCCTGGGAGGAGCGGACACTGGCGGCCAGTTCAGGACACCTGTTCTCATGGCAGTGGTCACAACTGGATCTCAGGGACTCAGAGAGTCTCTGTGACAACAGGGATGTTTGGCGGGTGCGTAGGGGAAGGGGATGACCCAGGAGGTGGGAGGTGACCGGCACTGACCCCACAGGAGTGACAGCTGCCTGCTGAAGGCCCAGCCATGTCCCAGAGAGAGGTTTGGCACAAGTTGTTTCCTGGGGCGGGGTTGGGGGGCGGTCTTCCTCCGGGAGGGAGATCCCTACCAGAAACGTAGGCTTGTCAAGCTGGGCTGGGCTGACACTCAACCGACGGGAAGTGGGGGGAGAGTCACCTCTGTCCCCCCAGCCCCCGCCCCCAGCATTCTCACTTACAAGGGGCAGAAGAGGGAGTGAACTGCACCACTGCGTGTCCTGGCGTAGCCCAGAGCTTCCAGAAGCCGAAAGAGAGCAAGCAAACCCGCAGTTTAGACTTTCTTGAGTTCTCCTGGCCAAACCCTGTCTTCCACTTCCAGGTGGTTCTTCACCTCTGACCATCTCTAAGGCCTGAGGGCGAGCGCGGAGCAGCCCGGCAGTGCCTGCGTCTGGGGGGGCGGGGGAGGGGGGGCTGCAGGCTGCTTCCTGTCTTCACGCCCCCATGGTGGGACTGACCCGTCTCCACGGAGAGGCAGGCCTCTCTGGGGACGTGAGGTGTTGGAAACAGAGCCGAGGGATGGGTAAAAACCAAGAAGAGGGAAGATAAAGGAGAACCAAAGAGATCCCTAACCCCTTATAAAAATTAAAAATGGAATTTACACATATGCTTTGTCCGTGTTATTTCTCCACAGAATAGTTTCTTGCTCTTCTGAAGTCTTAATCGTTTAAATAAAAAAAAAGGAAAAAAAAGGACAAAAAATAAAATAAGGTTAAAAAAAAAAAAAGAAGAAGAAGCAAAACTAAAAGGAGGGGGAAATCCCAAACAAAAGCTTCACATTGCCGGAGATCCAGCTGTTGGGAGATCGCCAACCGACCAGGCCGCCACCTACACACTCTGCCGTCCTGTGTGAGACGCGATGAGACTGTGGGTCCCGAGGATCAACCTGGAAGACAGAGGGCAGGGGATGAGTGGGCACCGGGCTGGGGACTCCAGGGCGCCTTCACCCTCCAGATGCCCCGCCAGCGCCCGACCACGGGACGGCAGGAACCGTCAAGTGCCGGGGGCCGGGGAGGTTTCTACACACCTCAGAGGGAGTGAACCTAGCCATGGGACAACCACGCTGCCGTAGGTACACATTATTCTCCTGACTCAGAGGGAAACTGAGGCACAGGGTATGTGCTAACATCACACCCTGACAGAAGGGCAGGCCCCGGCTGGGAACCCAGGCTCGCCGGCTGCAGCTACGAGTCCGATCTCCAGCTCCACCCCTGCGCTGTTAGGAAGAGTTGCCACGGGACCCCAGCTGCCTGTCCCTGCAGGCCCTGGTCCACTGCCCTCCCCGCCCTAACGGTGCTGTACCGAAGCTTCGTGGCCATGCTCCGGGTGGACTTACCCTGGGTCACAGACAAGTGAGGCTCAGGCTCCTGAGAACTTGCACGAGGTCTGAGGGCCTGTGACCAAAGCTCTCGGGTCTCCAGAGGAGCCAATCCCACAGCCAGGGATGGTGGGGGGCAGGGGGGAGTTCTCCAGCCAGGGAAGGAGGGGGGGACCTAGGGCTGTTCAAGAATCCAGTTCTGGAGCCAGAACCTGCGTGGGTTCACAGGTCCTGCCACTTGACCGGTGGGGGAGGGGGGGGGCAGATCCAAGTCCTCTGCTCTGTGGTCCCGTCACCTGGCCCTGTTAGGATTGGCTGATGTCTAGCGACTGCCTTGGTGCCAGATCTCAGGGACACTGGAAAAGTATTTGATCTGGAAGAAAATACTGGACTTCTTAGCCCCAGCCTCTTCCTCTGCTGCTTCGCTTTCCCTGCCTGTTAAGTCCCCTCAATCGACAGCAACAAATCCACTGGTGGGTCTTGTATCTCAGTCTCTGACTTGGAAAAATAAAATCACCATAAGCACATCCTGGAATGACCTAGAAATCATCTCAAACCCTGGCTTTATTCAGCACGCCTGCTGCCTCCACCCCCACCCAGACCACCCCGTGCTTTCAAGATAGAGCAACCAGCAGCCAGAGGGAGGGAAGGCTTGGGGGGGACCTCGCCGTCTGTGATGCTCTAAGTCCTTGTAAAATAGGACAAGAAAAGCCCAGGAAATTGCATGCTTGTGTGTGATCCGCTAAGATAATCTTTGGGACCAGTTCCGACACTGCTTTCCCTCCTTCCCTGGGCGGGACGCAAGCTGACCACAACCAGCTCACAGGGACGCCGCCGGTCAGCAGGAAGGTGGCCCACGGCAGGAGCAAAGCAGTGGTGGAGGAGGCAGAGAGATCCAGAAGCCGGGACTCCCTCGTCGGCACCAAACTAGCAGGACAGAGCGTGCCCATGGAAGGTCAAGCCAACAGCACAGCTCTCGTGAGCGCTCCCGCCACCCCAGCCTGTAATGACCGCTGTAATCACCGGGTCCCTGGCCAGGAAGCCAGGCTGACGTTTCCCACAGGCTCCTCCACCCTCCCCCTGCTTTGGCACTGGGTCTGGTCTTCTGGGAGGATGCCCAGGCCAGCCTGCAGGTCTGGGTCTGCTCCCCCCCAGGGGCAGGGACAATGAAAGTGCGTGCACTCTCTTCCAGGACGAGGGCCTTGGCTTCGGGTTCCCCTCCCATCTCCCATGATGGAAGGGCCACCGACCCCCAGGGGCCAAAGGCAGCAGCCACACCGGAACACGGGATGTGCGGCCCCGAGTGGGAATGGCTCGGACCACCCAGCTCCGGGTTAAAGCAGCAGCAGACCCTCCGGGCACTTGCTGGGACAGTGAATGGCAGAGGCACGCAGATGTCAGACCCAGCTCCCTGACTGCCCCGTGTCCTCAGCTTCGCCCAGGGGCTGCCTCATCCCTTCCAGTGGAGAGCTTACCTCTGGCCACAGAGCCCCCTCTTAGTAGGCCGAGCACAAAAGAGAAGTCGGGTGTGATTTACCTACATGTGACATCACTAGCACACCCCATCTTTCACCTTCCTGATCATCATCTCCTTTTGCGAGGATGACGCCCCATTTTAACAAGGGAACAGAACTGCGGAACAACAGGACCGGCACCTAATCCCAACTTGCCCAGTGTCGCTGCCCAGTCTTTCCGCTCTGATGCTCTGTGCTCAGTGCTCCCAGAGCCCCCTGGCCAACAAGCGTGGCTCTGGCAGCCTGAGTTTGCGATGGCCCTGGGTGGGGAGGGAAGGGGCCGGTGACCCGGGAAGGCATGTTGGCAAATACTCCGCTCTCTTATTTCAGCGCGTGGATAAAGGCCCCTCAGCACGTCCGACCTGATTTCTCTGTAATTATCACAACAGCAATCACTCACGGGGCATTAACGTGTGCCAGGCCCATTCCACGGGCTTTGTAGGGGACAACCCATTAAGGCAGCTTTCAGCTCTCCCACACTGCTTCCCACTCCGCGTGGCCCCGCACGGAGCCCAGGTGTTACGGCTACCGCCGCGCATCGTCCACCACCCATGACGGAGGAGCTACCGTCACCCGGTCCCAGAGCAGCTCAGGGAGCAGGGCTGCGTGGCTAATGGGCAGTAGGGACGAGGGTCTGGGTCTAGGTCAGTCTCCCCCCACGGCTCCCGCTTACAGGTCACGGTCATGGGAAATCCCTTCCTGGAGGGACAAGAGCTTAAGCGGAGTCTAAAACCCACGTAATCCCTCCATCTATAACCACACTCATGCAGGAAAGCGTTCCTGGGAGGCGTGGCTTAGGTACCTGTGCCCAAGTCTGGTGTCTAGGGTGCACCGGGGGGCGAGGGGCCACCAGGCGGTGAGCAGCCTTCTGGCACGTTCCTCTGCCAGCAAAGAGGCTGTCTGGTCTGATCAGGGAGACCGGGGAGCCAAAATGCTCCCAGTGATACCACCAGCAGTTTGGAGAACAGAAGTGGGAGGGAGCGCAGTGGCAGCGAGGATGATGGTGCGGAATGGACGGGCTCCCATGTCCGCCTCTGCCCCTGCCCCAGGCTGCAGACAGGGAACACCGGGTGAAGAGGGGGCTGTCCTGTACTCTATAGGTGCGGCCTTCCTCATCTGTGGAGGTCAAAATGTCATGTTTTGATGAAACCAGTTGGGACTGGTATGTGGTCCCCCAACTCCGCCTCCTCCCTTCAAACCGCATTGCCCTTAGGCCTGCGGGCCACAGGGTTTACAAATCTCCAGGGGCCACCAGTACCTTCTAACCCCGCTTCTTCACTCGAGTGCTCTACTGGGGGGAAGAGCACAGGCTGGGGTGGACAGTCCCAGGTTCGAATCCCGCCTCTGCCGCTTGCCAGACGTTTTTATCATCTGAGCCTCCTTTTCCCTACTAGCAAATGGGGACACTGCCCTCTGCCCTTTCAGCATCTGCTGCGAGGATTCAGGGCAACTGCCCATCCCAGCCCTCAGCACAAAGTGGGACACTCAGTACAATCTACCATGTTGTTAGCAGTGTTCATGGTCACTTTGGTTCTTAGACCCATCTATACAGCTTATCCAGACATGAGGCTTAATTCAGGGACTTGCTCCCATAAATTCAACATGGAGATGTAACATGAAGGCAGCGGAGGAGAGGGGAGCTCTCCAAACACCCTCTCTGAAAGCGAGCCCCTGCCACATCATTAGCCTCAAGGAGCGCCAGCAGGCAAAGGTACCCTCAGCACCCTTCAACCTGCTCAGGCCTCGAGATGAATTTTTAAAGCCCAGGGGCCCAGAGACCTGAGAGACAGACTAGCTGTCTGTAAGGACTGCTTTTCTGTGGCAGTGTACAAAGATGTCCTGGCTGCCCACAGGGACGGTGGGCGGGCACCCCGGGTGACCACCAGCACCTATCTAGAGGGCTCACATGCCAGTCTACAGGTGTGCAGGTGGCACACGGTGCTCGAGCTCATGTCACCTGCTGCTGATGTAAGCATGGTAAGCATGGGTGACACCGGATGCCAGGCACTGTGTGCGCTCGACACATACACATTTATCCGTGAAAAGGGGGCTCTATCCAGATGAAGGATCTGTCTTGGAGATCACTCAGCAGAAAGCAAAAAGGCTAAAGGGCTAGTAAGTGCTTTGCTGGGATTCAAACCTGAAGTTCAGTTTTCTCTATTCCTTTCATCTATTTGTTTATTAAAAAAATTCTGGGGGGTGCCTGGGTGGCTCAGTCGGTTAAGTGTCTGACTTCAGTTCAGGTCAGATCTCATGGTTTGTGGGTTCAAGCCCCGCGTCAGGCTCTGTGCTGACAGCTCGGAGCCTGGAGCCTGTTTCAGATTCTGTGTCTCCTTCGCTCTCTGACCCTCCCCTCCTCACGCTGTCTCTCTCTCTCTCACAAATAAATAAAAACATCAAAAAAAAATTTCTCTTAATGTTTATTTTTGAGAGAGAGCGTGCATGCAAGGGCGTGCCCGAGCAGGGGAGGGGCAAAGAGAGGTAGACATAGAATCTGAAGCAGGGTCCAGGCTCCGAGCTGTCAGCACAGAGCCCGATGCAGGGCTTGAACCCATGAACCGCGAGATTGGACACTCAGCTGACTGAGCCACACAGGCGCCCCCTCCTCTCATCTACTCAACAGAAAAGGAAGCCATCTGGTTGGCAGGCTCATACACTAAAGCACAGTATGAACTCAAACTGCAGTGTTGCCGGCTGTGTAACCCAGAACTCACTCTTACCCAAGTTCTCCCCGCAGCCCTGCGCAGTGGCACTCCCATGGAGTTAGCGATGCCTCTGGCGTGTTGCACACCACGCAAGGTTTCGTAGGCAATGCCTCCTTTGCCCCAACAAAGGGCCGTATAGGAACAGTCTCCACTTTACAGATGGGCAAACCAAGGCTCAGGTATTCATTTTCAGCCTATCATATGCCGTGGAGGCCCCAGAGGCAAGGTGATGGCAGGGTCACAGAGGGCAGTCCCCTCCTAAGTGGGATCAGCCTCAAACTGAGTCAATCCTCACTTGTTTAATACACCAGAGCAGCTGGCTTTTCGTACTCAGCCATCAGCACGCCAGCCCCGGTGCAGGGGCTACAGAACACTGATTGTCCCCTACCTGTCAGAGGGACTGAGGCCGGGGTGCCGAGCTTTCTGATGCACCATTTATCTAAGGCTTTGTCAGCAACAGAGGGGCTGCTCCCACTAGGGCAAACCTTGCTGCACCCGGGTGTGTTCTGGTCTCTGAGCCCTGACCAGGAGGCCAAACAAAAGCACGAGTTTAGAAGCAGGTGCTGAACGCGGGGAGAAGATCACTCAAGGAGCATGATGTTAGAGGGGCATGGAGCTGGTGCTCTGTCCAGGGCCTGGGCCTTGAGGGAGAAGATCTAAAATTGCTACCCCAGTACCCCCTGCCCCCCCCCCCCATTACTCAGTGTTCTCAGCTTACAACGCGGACGTGCCTGCCACGCGTGGTGTGAAGTCCGGTGACAGCATGAGCACCGGGCACGGCGGGGTATGCGGGAGGGAACAGACATGCGGGGATGTCAGCGTGAAATCACACACCCAAACCAGAACCTGGCAGCACCACGGGCCGAGGCAAAGGTGCCCGGTGAGGTGACTTGGCTTCACGTCAGCCTCTTCTCGAGGGGACAGCCTCCTTTGCACTTGGGGCCTCCGCAAGGGCTGGTCCAGCTGCCGCTTTCCCCTGACCCTCGACCTGCCCCCTCACTGTCCCGAGGCTGCACTCACCCTTTCCGGCCTCTTCCACATGCTTTCTCCCCAGGGCCCCGGCCCCTGTGCTCCAGCGAGCAGACATGGAGGGACCACGGATGCCCACGAGCCAAGCCACTGTGCTCCCCTCTTCCTCCTGCTAACCCCACGCTGCCTGAAGGACAGGACGGTCCTGTGCTTCTCCTGAGCCCCTCAGGCTGCCGGGCCCAGAAGGAGTCAAATACTGGCTGACCGACAGGAACCGGGAGTCAGCATGGGGCAATGAGGACTAATTTACAAACTTCACAGAAGCATTCGGCACAGCAAGATCTTCACGCAAAAAGTGGGTCATGAAGTCCCTGCCTATAGTCCGGGTCCCAATGAACGTCCCGCCTAGCCAAGACAGAGATGCGCGCGCTCACCTGAGAAAACCGGGCCACCTGTCCAGGCTCCAGCAGGTGGCAGACAGGGGCTGGGAGGCCGCCCGCGCTAACTTCCTGGCGGGCCATGCTGTGCCGCCCCCACCACGCACCTTCCGGGCCTGGTGGGAAAGAGGAGGCGCACGGAGAGGAAGGGTGTCCCCGACACGACACCGCCTACCCGTTACAGAAGCGGGAGGCTCGCCGGCCGATTTCAGCCCTCTCCACCACCCTTCCCTTACAGCCCTCCTGTGTGGTCTGGAGAGGGAAGCCTGAAACCCGGGGGGGGGGGGGGGCGGCCTGGCTTCAGAAGGCGTCCCCGAGGGCGAGTCAGCCATAGGAAGCGGCAAATGAGAAGGGCGGCCTTGGCTTTGGTCGCAGCTCTGTGGTCTCCTTCAGATCTTAAAAGACCCACGTGGCCTCCCCTCAGGACCGACCACCTGTAAGATGCACCAGTGCTCGACACCGCTCCTTAGCCGGCCGGGGTCCTGGCGACCAGGGCGGGCACACACGCTCTACATCTGAAGCACACATGTTGTTGAAACAGGCGGCGGCAGGGGAGAGAGGGGCAGGGCAGCACCCCCCTTCCGAGGAACCGAACACCAGCTCTCGCACAGCCCACCTCTGTCCCAGAGGCCACCTGCCCGTCTTCCACATCCTCTTCACCCACTGTCCGGAGGAAGCAGCCCCAGGAATTCGGAAAGGCAGAGACTGCCGCCCAGGCTGTAACATGCATGAACCCAAACTACAGAAATTTACTCCCGTGCTGCAACCTACTGAGAGACACTAAGGTAAAATGCAGAAAAGCGACAGAGGACCTCACCTGGCACTGTGAACCTGTTTCCGGTCTCCTCTAGCTTTCCCTGGATCTCACATCTTCCTGTTCCCCCAAGGCACTTGGGACCAGGGCAGGGGTTCTAACTCCAAGGATGCGCGGGGTCGGCAAATGCCCTGAAGCCTCGCAAGGTGTCACAGTGCGTGTCAGTCAGGACAGTTCCAACATTCAGATTCTGAGAAGGGCCCAGGACGCAAGGAATCGGAGGACCATGAGCTCCTGGGCAGGCTCCCTGCCCAGCAGGGCACAAACTCTAGGCAGAAGGCAACGCGGGAGGGCTGCGTGGGGTTCCCCACGGCACAGGTGAGCAGGACAAGCCAGGCCGGGGCTCAGGGCTGGGGGGGGGGGGGGGGCTGGGGCAAGACAGACCACAACCCTCAGCCAAGAGCTGGGGGATGGAGGTAATATTTGGACACCCCTCCTCCCCATTCCAGCAACCCTGAAGCTCNGGGGGGGGGGGGGGGGGGGGTGCTGCGGCTTACTGTACCCAAGCCCTTCCTACCAGATGGGGCAGTTCCCCTCCCTGCAGATGTTTAAGGCCAAACCTGAGACTTAAAGCGGACGAAGACCATGGAGAGGAGACAGGCTCTGTGCCGAGTCAGCTGAGCTCAATTGGTGGCCCACTTACCACGGTGAGGACACGCACTCCGCGGCGACAGCTGGCATGCACGGTTTGCTGAGAGGCAGGGGAGTGAGCAGAGCTTAGAGCCGAGACGGCGAGTTGCTGCAAACAGAGGTCAGCCCCGTCCCCACGTGTCAGCCGGTGCATCCCGGGCGGGGAGCGCTTCCACATGTGATGCAGAGGCAGGTACCACGGAAGCTTGCAGACTCCGAGCCCCGGATGGGTTACAGCAGAGTTCATGTCATCACCACCGTGGACTAGTTTAATATCGTGTCAAACCTTTCCACTCCTCCAAGTGCACTGTCCCAAATTCAAGTTCTCCAGACACACAAAAGAAGAATTACTGGCAAGACCCAAGAGTCAAATGTCTGGAGGGTTCTCTGATAAGCAGCCTCCCACAGGACTGTACCCTGGGTCACCCCACCTGGGTCTGAGGTCACAGACCCACTTAAACCCAGTCTCTCTGGCCTTGGGAAGTCACGTCAGGAGACCCTCCGGGAGCCGGGAAGCACCTGACCTGGTAAACAGATACCGGCGGGCATTGCAGATAAACAGGGGGGCTTGCTGTGTGCAGAAACAGCCCCGGTAATTGGCAGTCGGCTACAGGGACACCCTAACGATTTCCCTTCCTCAACTTATTAAGCGAGGGGATGAAATGAAAGCTGCTGACTGCCTTAGCCAGTCCCCGAAGAGACCGAGGTGCAGCTGCGGCTGCTGTGATGAGCAGACAGAGGGCTCTGGGGACAGGCTGGGCTCCGCGGGAATTGTCCTCACCGGCCCCCTGCCAGGAGGAGGGCTAAGGTGCAGGCCCGCTGAAGGGGAGAGGTCGCTCTTCCATATGGTGACAGGACAGCTGGTGGTTATAAAAGGAAAGACTCCAACAAGGTCATGCCCACAGTGGTTGGGGCCAAAGGAGCCCATCTGGATTTCTGGCTATAGCAACCAGACTGAACGCAGCCCCGTGTGCCCAGGGGAACTCACTGGGGGCACTTGCTAAGGGGCTTGCTCAGGAGCTCTTTCGGCGAAAAGGAGACCGCTGCGGATCGCTAGCAGAAAGCCAACTGAAAATGAATGATTAGCCCATCAGGATTTGGCAGAAACGAAACAGGCCAACACATCGAGTGCTGGGAATTTCATCGAGCACTTCCTGTTTCCTATTCATGGAGTCTTTGCAACAGCGGATGGTGAGCGGCAGTGTTCAAGGAGCCCCATTTAACAGACAGGAAATGAGGCCCCAGAGAAGTTAGGGGACTTGACCAAAGTCACCCAGCTAGGAAGGAGTAGGGCTGCAACTTAAACCTAGGTTTATCAGCATACCAGATCCCAAAGCATGTGTCTTCTAGACACCAATGTGGACGCACAGGGCTCCCAGTGGCTTTAGAGGGTTATGGCCGCATGGCCCTCCACGTGCTCAGGAAAGTGCCTGTGCTGTCTCACAGCGGCTGGAGGCTGGCACTGTCACGTGTGGCATCTCCTCCCTCCCCCTGTGCTGACCGGCTCATTGGCCAAAAATACAGTCTTGTACACAACCACCACCACCTTTTTTCCAAGGTCAAGGTCACCCTCCTTAGGCTGACATTCAAGGCTCTTGGCAACTTTGTGCTATTTCACTCTCCCACTTCACCTCTGTGCAAACCAACCCAAAGATCCACTCTTGTTCTCATGCGGTGTCCCTTGCTTAGAACACCCCTATGGGCCCACCCTTCTTTCTTCGAGGGCTATCTGAAGTCACAGGTCCTATGTGTTGCCATTACTTGTCTTCAACCAAAAGCCAGCACTACGTCTGTGGAGCCCTTGGGCGCTATAGACTTGCTAACGTGACCTGTCTTCAGAAGCAGATGGAAAAGAGCATGGGCGCCAGTTTAGCCCTGGAGGTGGCACTTGCTAGCCATGTGGCCAGTGGGGCATATCACTTACGGTCTCTGGAGTAGAAAGGACACAGTACCCAGGACGCACGTGAGGTCTGAACAAGACAATAAACACAGTGGGAGAGGACGAAGTCTGGCAAATGGGCGTGTGTTGTAAATAAGTAACAGAGAGAAAGACAGAGAGAGAGAGAGAGAGAGAGAGCGAGCGAGCGTGTGCCCCCCACCCCCTGCCCTCACACCTTAACAATGATAAAGACTCCAAGCTGCACCAGGCCTGTTCCTACATAGAAACAAAGACAGCAAATGCAAGACCACCAGCAAGCTGCAAAAGCTCTCAGAAAGCACATGTAAAGGAGTGGGGAACGGACCCATTCTCCCGGCTCCAGGGAAGGAGATGTGGTGAGAAGGAAGGGCCAACTTCTACCCTGTGCTCTACGTGTGTCTGAGATCAAGGGGTCTGGGGACAGCTGAAGTGACTTTGAAGCCCCTTTCCACATGTCAAGTTCGGGCCGTGGGGCCACCCCGCAGCTCTTGGCCCTTGAATGGACACGCCCAAAGGCAACTGAGAGCAGAGGACTCCCCCTACCTTCTCCCCCTGTACTCCTGTCCTTAACCCAAAATAGAAAGTCGTTCCCAATTTACAAATTAAAGTAGCTCTCAAAATCAATTTTATAGCCGGCAATCATGGTCCTGATGTTATATAACGACTGGGGGAAAAAAAAACCCAACCCAGAAAGAGCGAGATGCTTGCCAGCCGCCTGCCCACGTGACAGGACGCTGCACAGGTTTTCAGCTCTGAAGAGCAAAAGTAAATACAAAAAACAACACAACGCTATGTTCTTGGGACATAATTATAGCAGAGCGCAGATGCAAATCAAGGCAGAGAGGCAGACGCCTCAGTCACCTAATGAGAAGCTGATTACAAA
The DNA here is from genome assembly GCF_003009895.1 of Hyaena hyaena. NCBI lineage: Eukaryota > Metazoa > Chordata > Mammalia > Carnivora > Hyaenidae > Hyaena > Hyaena hyaena. The sequence continues at coordinate 286,233 of NW_024080761.1, forward strand.
AGGAAGAACAGAGAACAGGAAGGCACAGTAATCAAATGAGGGCTGTGAAGGCAGCCCTGGGTCTCAGGGGGGCTCTCTGCGCTCATCAAGGTCTCCTATGTTGAGGCCCCGAGTTTGGGATCCAGTGGCACCTCCAAAGACCCAGAGAATCACAACTTACCGATGACCTGTCTAGGAGAGAGGATGGGTTTACGACCGCACAGCCAAGATACAGCTGTGGATTTTCCAACCCCCCAAAGCCCCTCTCCTCCAGCAGGGTTCACGGTGTTGTACGTGGCTCTGCCCCGCGGCCCCTTCCTTCATCTCCCTCACTCAGTCCACTTCCAGGTCTCTGGCGACCTCCAAATGCACCTTAAATTCACTCTTCCCTGTCCCATGCACCATCCACATTGAGCTCGACTTCCTAGCTGCCCACCCCGTCCCTCCCCGGTCTGGGCTTGTCCTCTCTAACCCTGGCCACAGAGCCATGGTGCTGCTGTAAACACGGAAACCGATGGCTAAAGTTGTTCAGGGACTTACCACCACCTCCAGAACCTTGCATATCAGGCTCCCGTCTCTTCCCGGCCATCTCCCGCCTGCCCCTTCTGGCTCACTGCCCTTCTTCTTGGCAGACACTGCATTCCTCAGGTCTCAGCGTCAATGTCACCTCCTCTATAAGACTTTCTCAGACCGCCTCATGCAGGACCCGTAGTTTCTGCTATTTCCTCTATCCGTACCTGCTTGAAACTGTAGCTATAGTTTTCCCTTAGGACCGGTCTCTCAAACCAAAGTCTAAGTGCCTGGAGAGCGGGGACCAGGTCTGAGCTGTCCCCGATGGACTGCAAGCACCTACCAGTGCCTGCAACATGCACAGGCTATGAAAAAATGTAACAGGGGGCTCCTGGGAGGCTCAGTCAGTTGAGCGTCCAACTTTTAACTTTGGCTCAAGTCATGATCTCACGGTGCGGGAGATCGAGCCCCGCATCAGGCTCTGTGCCGACAGCATGGAGCCTGCTCGGGACTCTCTCTCAAAAGAAATACAATTAAAGGGTCCCTCCAGGGAGTGTGTTTTCTTTTTATTGGTGGGGTGGACGGGAAGCACATGAACCCGTACACGTTCCGTTGAGACCACATGTAGCAGTTACCAGTGTGGCCAAGAATTAGCATGGAAAGACAACAAAGCCCAGCAGCTATGGAGTGTCTGTCTAACACATGCCTAGCATTCCCAGGCTGCTTTATATTAATTTTCCGCTTAATCCAATGAAAACCCTATGGAGGACGTGTTAGCAAGCCATTTTACAAACGAGGACTCCAAGCCTAAGAGATGCCAGAGGTTCAGCCGGACTGAGGTCAGGGACTATCTCATAATCTCCGTGGCCCAAGCTGGGCACCGAGCAGGTGCTCCATACGTGTCTGGGGATGAACAAGTGAAGGTTTTGAGTCAGGGTTCAAAGCCACGTCTAAGATGCCACTTCGACATCAAAGCCCTGCCTGTGCATCCTGTTGCTCCCCCGTTCCCAAGCTCCCACTGCCTCTCAAAGTCCCCCCCTTTCTGGAAGGATGATTTCCCGTCCCATCACAGAGCCCTCACAGGGCGCAGTGTTCCCCTGGAGGTGCCCCCTGGGGATCATCCCAAGATGCTCACTGTTATTATGGCTCGGCAGTCTCCTCCCCCAGGGCCACGGAAGCCTATGGAGAAGTTCAATTACTCCCCTTCTCCTCCCAGGAGCAGGTGGCTGCAGGACCTCACTTGATCCTAAGGATGCGCGCACAGAGGGAGAAATGGAGGAAGAGCCAGGAGTCCCGTGACCTGGAGACTCCTCCACCGTGGAGCCGACGAATGCGCCAGGGCTAAGGGAGCTGGGAGGGAGGGGCCGCGAGTGGTCCTTCAGCTGCCCTGGGTTTCTGGATGAGGACACCGCGGCCCACAGAGAAGTGACCTGCCTGAAGTCCCGATGCTAGGTAACTGTGGAAGGCAGAGACGGGATCAGGACCCGGCGGGCCCCTCCTCCTAGGTCTTAAGCCCAAATCTAAGCTTTTTGAGGGCAAAAGGTTAAGAGGCAAGTTTTAAGAGATGGTAAGGTGGCAGGCTGTGCCTTAGGTCTCCTTGGCCGGGTCAGCCCTCGGTCCTGTGGGCATCGACATCACCCACGGGGCTTGCCCAATACCTCTCCGTACGACTGAAGCGGGGCCCGAAATATACATCCTAACACATTCCCAGGGGATCCCGCCAGTGTCGGGATCCCATCTAAGAAGACTGGTCACTAACGCCTGGTGTGTTGGGGCGTGGGAGTCAGTGAGGAGTTGTGGAGAGGAGTGTGCCAAGAGCCTGTCGGCACCCTCAAGTTCACAGGATAGAATCTCAGTCTATTAAGTGGGAGACTTCCTACTCTTGACATCCTCAGTTCCTGCCACTGATAAAATGGAACTCCCATCTGGGGCCGCCTTCAGCACCACCAGCTTACACCCAACTCAAGGATGGTCTAAGAGTAGGGAGGACACCGGAGTTCCAGAAGAGCCACTCCACTGCCACAGGGCTTCCAAACCACTGGGCTGGAGTGAGGTGCTCCGCAAAGGCTCCTCATGCTACACGTGGTTGGTGCCCCTGCCCTGAGCATCTGAGGGCGGGGAAGGGGAAGGATGTCTGGATCATTATCAGCGGTGACATCTGGATCTGGATTTCAGTTTAGGCAGCGGGCCTAACCTCCCCAACAATTTTTTCTAGAAGGTAAGAGTCACCCTGTTGTTTGTCTGGGGTGTGGTATTCTCACCCTCATTTCTGCTGCCCCACGCACACCAAGGGCTCCTTCCAAACATTCATCAAATCCAAGTATGCAATCTGGTTACTAACAACAAATGAGTCTTTACTTGTGACTTCCAGTTCTCCTTCTGTCTGCACAAGGCTGGGCTGGGCTGCTAAGGCCCCTGCGCTCTTGCCAAGATCTGACGGCACCGTACTTCCAGCCCATGCCTCGGATGTGCCCTAGACCAGAGCCTTCTGGAAGGGACATGTTTGAGACGTGTCTGAAAGAAGCAGAAAGGAAAAAACCCAAAAGGGTGCTGTCCAGATTTCAGGGTTTCCTGTCTGCAAAAGATCGGACGTGAACGCAGAACACCTCCACCGGCTCAGCCCGTCTCTCTGACTTTCCCACTGGGGGCAGCCAGCTGATACTAAAACCCGACACCATATACCAAAGCTGACCTGCTTTCCATCACCGCTATGGTACCTACCGTGCCCTAGAATGAGGAACAGCCAGGGCTCCCACTCGGGAGATTCCCTGCCCAGGTGCCCTCCAGCTCCTGTTTGCAGCCTAGAAAAACAGACGCATTTTCCTCTTCCTCCTGTGCCCTTGGTGCGCCTGGGTGGCTCGAATCCATCCCTCCCGAGTCCCTCGACAGCATTTTCTTTTACAAAGAAACAAAACAGAAACCTGACCTGTGTATGATGCGGGCTGAGTTATAGCTTTCCCCTGGCACCTCTAACCGAAAGTGAAATTCCTTTAAAGTTGGGAAATTCATTGCAGTGTTTTATGGTATTGATTTATTTTAAACTTGGCTGGCAGTTTTAAAGGCCTGCCATGCCTCTGAATCCTAGAAGTGCTGGAGGAGGTCTCCATTTCCTTTGATTCTGTAATAACCACAGAGGACTCGCTAGTGGAAATGAAAGGAGGGGCTGGGATGTTGTGGGCTGTTGCCCTAGTTTATCAAGACAGCACCCTGGGCCTAGGATGCATCTCTGGCTGGGACTTCACTACTGGAACAGCACCCTCTTCTCCTCGTCAGCTGGGTCCTGTGCCCAACGAAGCCTCAGTAGAGCTAAGGCGAGTTTCTGGCAAGTGAGCTTGCCTGGCACCTACTCCCTTATCCCCAGGTTTACAACATGCCTCAGAACCTACCTTCAGGAACTAGTCCAAGGTACCACCTCCTCCGGGAAGCTTTCCCTCCACTCTCTCCAGGCTTCCGTACCTCTCCTGAGCCAGAGCTACCACAACTAGGTATCCATGTGTTACCTGCACTGCCACACCGTGAACACTGGAATCTATATGATCACCACCTCCACTGGATGAGTGCCTGCCATGTATCAGGAGGGCACATTTGCTCACCAAATGTGACGCGGCCCCAGACTCTTTCAACACAAGGCTGTGGCCAGCCACATCCATGATAGCACCAAATGATGACATCCCCTGCTTTCGTCAAGATTTAATAAATGAACTGCAAGTTTCATCAGGGAGGAACCCAGCAACTCAACTGCCTGGGCTACATTCACGCTCACTTGGAACGGGCTTCCAGCAGGATACCTGGCAAATGGAACGGAGGCACACACCGGGCTGCCTTCGGGTCACAGACTGTTCCAGAACTCCCTCAGTGCAAGTGCTTGCCTGGTGGCCACGACCTGCAGCAGGCTTCGGGTATCCCACTTCCCAGCCTTTGGGTTAATTCTGACTTCTGCCCACTGCTCCCGGACCCCTTGGTTGTGCGGGTGCCTCCCTCTCCCAGCCTCACCTCCCGGGCCCACACTGGGAAGGCTGCAGCGGTGGGACACAGGAACCTGCACACAGGTGGGGTCGCCCGAAGGAGCGGATGGCGGCCAAGATCGGCCGTGAGACCGACCCTGCCCGCAGGCAGCACCAGGCACAGACGCCTTAGGGGCCACCTGTCTGGTGCTGCTTGGAGGTAAAATCTGTCATCTGCCTGAAGATGTAAACCCTTCGAAGAGCTGCTTTTAAAGAGGCTGCAGGGTAAAAAGTGATTCTCCACTTCCTCGTCTGCAGAAGGCCAGCCGGCCCAGGCCAGGCAGGCAGGCGCTATGTGCTGATTATATCCGGAGTGCCCACTATGAAAAAGACATGGAAACTATTTAATTCAGAGACGAAGAGAAAAGACAAAGCCCCTGCTCCAGACAAAGATCAAGGGGCCCCTCAAAGCAGGTGTTGAGAACCAGGAGCCACGATCGATCGATCGATCGTTGGTAGGAGTGCCTGTGTCCTGGAGTTGGGAGGGAGGGGAGGGGAGAGGAAATGGGACTTGGAAGGACCCCAACCATGCAGCCCTGCTTACAGCTGGACGATTACAAAAGCGAGTTTGCTTTGCTCTGCCCAAAGGGATGGCATCTGGGCTTGGGAGGAGCCGAGGATGCCAGGGAGGAGTAGAATGTGAGCAACAACAGCCCTGGGGCAGGTCCATCCCCTCACGGAGGCTTTGCTGTCCTGCTGTCCTGCGGTGCTTCAAGGGACAGATTATCCCTGGGGGCCACCAGCCCCATTACATAACCCACAGCTCAGCTCAGCTCCCTCCCGTTGATACAGCTGGAGCAGGGACGGCGATGGCAAGGGCAGAAGCCACCCGCCCCTCCTGCCCCAGAACTGTCTGGTCTCACAAACACCGGCCTTCATGACCTGGGGGAGCCCCCAGAAAGCAGGAGTGGACAGACTAGACCACACCCCACAGACTCTCTGTATGCGAGTACTCAGGGCCACTGGGTCCTCCCTGTGAAGGCTGAGCTTTAATTTCTTGGGGAACGGAGATGCAAACCTGGATCTTTGCTCCTGACCCCTGCACTCTTACGCGGCCCCACAGAGTGCTAGCAGGCGGCTCAGGGGAGGCGCAGACACGTCCATTTTACAGACAGGGACTCAAGAGGGGCTCAAGACTACAATACAGAGCTGTTTGTATCAAAGGATTGATAATCACCTGCTAAATCTATTCCCCTCCCAATGAGCGCTCCATTTTAAATAAAACCCCCCCAACTCTTTAATTAAGGATCTAGATCACTGACTTAGGGCAAGGATGGCATTCCCCTCCTCCCATCCTCTCTTTGGAAAGTTCAAGTCTCCACCAGAAACTAAGTGGGCTGAAGGAATCAAATGGACTCCGGTTCCCTCGGCAGCTAAGGCTTCAGGGACAAGGTGTCCTTGCCTATCCCTCTTGGGGCTACCTAGCCATTCACCAGCACGCTGTGCTTTTTCGGAGAAGAAACCAGCTCCCAGCTAGAAACCTACTAGGTGCTATTTGAGTATGCCCACATTATTGATCGCAGCCTCCTCCACTTGGTGCTCAACTGTTTGCTCAATGCAGTAAGAGACCCATGATTTCAGGGTGACTGGTGGCTCAGCCGGTTAAGCATCCGACCTCAGCTCAGGTCATGATCTTGCCATTCTCAAGTTCAAGCGCCGCATCGGGCTCTGTGCTGACAGCTCCGAGCCTGGAGCCTGTTTGAGATTCTGTGTCTCCCTCTCTCTCTGCTCCCACTTGCACTAGGTCTCTCTCAAAAATAAACATTAAAAAAAGAAAAATTCAAAGACCCATGATTTCCATAGATGATTCAATGAGGCAATACCCCATACTGGCTGATGCCAGGGACTGAGGCCTGGGTTCAAGTCTAGACTCTGCTCCTTATCAGCTGTGACCTTCAGGAAGTTATGAAAATAAATGAAACAATGGTCAAAACCCCTTGGCCCCGGGGATAGCCAGTGACCCTCACGGTCTTTGGCCATCTTCGGCACTGTCGCCCTCCCTCAAAACCTAACCCCTTAAAACCCCCCACATGCACAAGGTGAGGCTCCAGGAAGAGGTCCGTGTGTCCCCCTCCCATAGGCCTGCAGTCCTGTGAGTGGAAGGCAGGTCTTACCTGCTCCTGGATTCATGGCTGACACAGGAAGTCACACTCAGCCAAGAGAAGAGGGGACCCAAATACCTATCTGTCCCAGGTTCCCAATCTCTCACTGGAAACCTGTTTTTTAATTTACCATCCAGGGATTATGTTTTGAAAATTCTGCTGCTTAAAATGAACCACATTAAGAATTTCTTTCCCATTTTTTAGTTCCCAGTATCACTTTGGATGGACTTGACACTTCTTTTTTTTTTTTTTTTTTTTAATGTTTTATTTATTTCTAGGAGAGAGAGAGAGAGACAGCGTGAGCAGGGGAGGGTCAGAGAGAGAGGGAGTCACAGACTGAAACAGGCTCCGAGCTGGCAGTCAGCACAGAGCCCGACGCGGGGCTCGAACCCACGAACCGCGAGATCATGACCCAAGCGAAAGTCGGACGCTTAACCGACTAAGCCACCCAGGCGCCCCCTAATGTGACACAATTTGAGTGTAATTCTGCCGAAAGCCAACAAATGATAGATTTCTACAGCTTCCATGCAAATGAACATGCTGGTGTCTGTTAGGTAATATGAAAAAGGCTGTGAACCGCAGAAGACCATTTGCCACCCTCCCCCCCAATCTCATAAAAACAAGAAAAATCTGAAGCCCAGGTGAAGGGGTCAACTCAGGTCATCCAGCATGTGAGCCCAGAGCCACGTCTCCGGACCTCAGGCCAAGGATAAATAATCCTTTATTACTTCAACAATAAATTAAGGCGATTTTGTTCTCTGATGTGAGGCAGCTACCAAGATCACATCTAGGGCAAAGAGTGTTTTCTAGGACCCTTCAGGGCATGGCAGGCTCTGATTGCCTTCAGCAGGCCTGAGTAAATGTCCAAGTAAATGTCATTCGAGGGCCCTGGCTCCATTCAGCCCTAGTAACCGAGGCTTGTATAGGAGACGGCAAACTTGGCCATGAATGCAGATTCCCTCATCTTACAGCACCCTCCCTGGTAACGTGGGCGGCGGCACGGAGACCAGCTGGGTACCCACTCTGGGTAGGGTTTGGGGCTGGCCCGGAGGAAGCATTGGGAATCATTCAACAGCTTTAAAAAATGACAAATAAGGGAGAGATAGGACCCACCATTGAGTAATCTTTAAAAATAGAGAGGATTTCTGGAACAAGCAATTGGACAGAGTTGCCTTGAGTCCAGCTTTGTTCAAAAAAAAAAAGGGGGGGGGCGCCTGGGTGGCTTAGTCGGTTAAGCGTCTGACTTTCGCTTAGGTCATGATCTCGCGGTTCGTGGGTTCGAGCCCCGCGTCAGGCTCTGTGCTGACTGCCAGCTCAGAGCCTGGAGCCTGTTTCAGAGTCTGTATCTCCCTCTGTCTCTGACCCTCCCCTGCTCACGCTGTCTCTCTCTCTCTCCTAGAAATAAATAAAACATTAAAAAATTAAAAAAAAAAAAAAGCAATCTGGTAACCCTCTGAGGCAAGGCTACTAAAGACCACGGTCCTCAGAGAGAACAGAAGGCAATACTTCTCCCTCGAACCCAAGTGTGTAGCTAAAATTTAGCATCTCATTTACAGTTTATACAGGGCACTTGCACAACCTCTTGTGATTCCGACAACCTCAACAAGAAAAATCTACCCCGTTTTATGGACAATGAAACCTCAATGAGACAAATAGGACCTACCCCCATTTAATGAAATGGGGTTTAACGGGATTTAATAAAATCCAGAGAGGTAAAACAATTTGCCTGAGGTCACACAGCCAGCCAACCATGAAAACAGAAGCGCTGGGTCCTGGACAGTCCACCGGGCAACACTCTTTTCAGAGGAGCTCCGTGTTGCCAACCCCGAGTGCACGCATTCACTGCTGCAGAGAACTCAACCCAGGAGGCCCGGATTTGAACAATACTCTGAATCTACAACCCCAGGTTACAGAAGCAGCTCATCACGCCGGTACCGGGGACGGGAGTGTTGCCTACACACGGCTGGAGTTTGAGCCACATCAGGTTGCCACAGGAAAGCTGGCAAGGAATAAGGACACACGAGGTCCATGCTGTCATTTGGGACCTTGAATGATTCTTCCTTCCTAGGTCTCCAGCTGCCTGCCATCTACTTCTCTGCTCCCCTCCACACACAGCTCCTCAGCAGGAGTCATCTACACCACTGGCTCTCCAAAGGGTGGTCTGGAGCGCGGGACTCCACGGAGCCAAACCTTTTCATGCTAACACCAAGACACATCTGCCTTTTTACTTTCCTCCTCTCTGGCACGTATGGTGGAGTTTTCTGGAGGTTACGTGATGATGAGGGACGCGGCACCAGGTTAACGTCAGAAGCAAGATAGGAGGAGAACCCAGCCGACTGACTGGCGGATGGCGAAAAGATTTGCAGAAATACAAAACTCTGCCGCTAGTGAGCAGACTCCCTCAATTTTTGTTTTTGAAAATACTTCTCAAAAATAATGATGCTTAGGTTAAAGTGTAACTGACTTTTGTTCATTTGAAAGGAATATTTAAAACATTTGTTTTAGTTTTTAATTCTGCCAGTATCCATAGATAGAACCCAAAACGGGACCTCTTTGGAGCCCTCAACTTCAGGAGGAGAATGGGAGCCTTCAAACCACAAACTTGGAGAGTCCATGGTCTCTCTTTCTCTCACGGTCCCCCACTCCTCTCATTTCCTCTCAAACCCACCCCATTATGTGCCACCAAAGTGCCTGTGAGTGCCAATGTCTTCCTAATCCCTGAAGCCAAAGGCCAGTCCTCCTCAGTCCTCCCCTCCCTCAACCCACCGGCATAAGGACCACGGCGGATGCCTTCCTCCTGCTGGGGTCTCATCTTCATCCCACATCCAGGACACCGGACCCAGGTCTCCTCCCTCTCTGGCTCCTTTCCTTCTCCCCAACCTCACTGGGGGATGGCCCAGAGCTCGGTCCCTCTTTGAACTCTCTGTGCCCACTGTGGCGCCTTGGCACTCTCTAAATTTGTTACCTCTAGACCAGATCTCACCCCTGAACCCCAGGCTCCTCTACCTGTTCTACCGCTGTGCATGGACTCTAATTCGGCCTTCCAAACTTTCACATGACAGCAAAGCCTAACTTTCTCCAGCCAAACCTGTTCCTCGATGCCCCTCCCATCTCATTTGGTGACCACCCCATCCTTCCACAAGCTCCCAAAACCTCTAAGTCATCCGGGATTCCTTTCTCTCCTACCATTCAATCTAGCAGGAAATTGTTGGCGACTTCAAAACTCGTCCCAAATCCAATCCCCCCTCCCTGGCTCCACTGTTCAAAGTCACCATGCTCTCACACCTGGGTTGCTACAGTAGCCTCCTAGCTTATCCCCTGTCCTTTGAGGCCTGGCAGCCACAATGATCCTTTCAAAAGATCCAGACACACCCAGGACTTTCCACCTTACCCAGGCACAAAACCCCAACTCCTTACAGTGGCCTAGAAGGCCTACCCTAGTTGACTCCTGGTTATCTTTCTTCTTTTCTTACACTCCCCTCCCTGCTCTATCCAGTCTTTGAGCCTTTATTCTGGCTCTTCCCTCGGTCTGGGATGCTTTTTCCCCCCAACAAGGAATCCTCATGACTCACTCCCTCAACTCCTCCTAACCTTTACTCAAATGTCACGGTCTCAGAGACCCACCCTGATCTCTTCCACTTAAAAGTACACCTCTACCCTCCCCCTCCCAGTATTGTCCTGCCCTAAGGCCCCCAGAGTACTGAGTTTTTTCAAACGTATTACTTGTAAGTCCATCTTCCCAACAGAATGTAAGCCCCACAACTGCCAGGAATGTTTGTCTATGTTATCTACTACCGTGTCTTTGTGCCTCGGATTCCCTGGCAAATAGTTTCCCAACAAGCATGCTGAATATGTGGAATTAGCTTCTCCAGCTATAAACCTTAAATGGGGAGCGGGGTGGGGGGGCAGGGGGGGAGGGCTGGACAATAGTTCATCCCAATTCAAGCCTCTGATTCCTTAAACTGGCCAGATACAGCTCATGTCTACCACAACTGCTTCTTGAAGCTTTTAGCAACACAAACGAGGGTCAGCTCCTGCTCGTACAGACCCGGGCCCAGGCCCACACCTCTCAGTGCCCCACGGGGACAGGCCAGGCTGTCCAAATAGGCGCCGACTGACCAATTGTTGTCCTCACTTAGCAGTCAGAGCCTGCGACGCTTTGCGGGGCTACATGCCCCATCTTATCTTATGTCAAGGTCATCTATTCCTCCTCCCTGACGGAACCACCCCTCTATGAGCTAGAACTTTGCCCTCCAACACAGCACAAATCCCAGCTGTGGCTGTCCAAACAGAGCCCTGATCTCAATTCGTTGTGACAACCGCACAATTCTAACCCACATTCAGGTCTCCCCTCCAATGACAACCTTCATCCTACCCCAGGGCAAACTTGAATTCTAAGAGGTTTTTTAAAAGCAGAAGGAAGGAGATGGAAATGAGAAGTGACGCATGAAACATGACTCAAACATGGTCTCGCCAACCCTTTCTGGGCCCTAACACAGCACTGTCCCCAGCCGAGCTTTAGGGAACACTCTTTCTGGGGGGCCGTGGGACAAACTGGCTTGCATCTGGAAAGTGCTCAGTGGTTGTGGAAAGGGAGAATTAACCTGGTGACTCAATCCAGAAGTTCACGGAGAACAGATGTGACCAGGGCTCCCCTCGGCACTCACCGACAGCAACTAGCACGCTGAGGGTGATGCACGGAAAGGAAGGGACTAAGAAGCCACCCGGGGACCGAGGTCTTTTGTGTCCAATGTGGCCCCTTGGATCAGCACCACCGCTCATGGCCTCATCTCAAGGATTCAGCAAATTTAAGAGTAGCGAATTTGCAGGCTGCCCTAGTAAGAAAAAAAGGTAGAAGGCAGGGAGGAAGATACACCTGTCCTTAAATGAGGACAGTGGATGGATAAATGACTTCGCTCCTTGCAGAGCTGCAAAGGTGAAACCAGATGCTACCAGCCACCTGGCATATTTGGTAGTCACATTCTTTTCCCTCTTCCCACAAAACTAAGCTGAATGATGTGAACATGATTCAAATCTGACCAATATACCAGCCAGCACTTGTGTATGTATATTGCCATGAATCTTCCCAAATCTGAGTTAGTTCCTTCTACTTTCACATCCGGCCAGCTGTCTTGCCAACTGCCTGCCCCGAAGATCCAGGCACTCCTCCATCCTCAGGGCTACTCAATGTCAGGTTCAACAACATCCCTCCTGGCGGGAGTGAACTAATTGGCCCGTCTGGTCTCGCAGGCTCCAGTTCAACTCAACTCGCATGTGCCGGAAGTTCCGAATGGTCTGCAGGTGGTGCCCAGATGCCTACGAAGTCAGGGTCAGATTCCAGGGTCCCTGGTTCCACCTGATTTCTGATCTTATATTCCTTGCTCACACCTCAGACTCAGGTCCAACTGAACCACCTACCACTGCTGTTGCTGGCACACACTTTGGGGTTCTCCACCTCAGCTCCGTCTGCTCTCCCGGCAGGTCACAGTCTCTACCACGGGTCTGCGTTCTTCACTACCCCAAACCAGCGAAGGCACTCAAAGGTGCCTCTGGCTTCAGGTCCTCTGTGGAGGCTATAGTCCTTTTACCTGGAATGCTACCCAGACCCCCAAATCCCCAAGTCCCCTAAAAGGCTCATTTCCCTTAATACCATAGGTCCTTTGTGGTAAAGCAACTATGGTAAGTACTGACTAGTGTTTCTCTCCCCAACTAAGCTGCAGAATTCATGAGGATGGGGCCATTTCTGCATTTGCTAACCACTGCAGGGCTCAGCACCTGACAAACGAAAGCCCGAATCAATCTCTTAAAATAGGCCAAGACTTCCATATAAGAATATTCACTCCCACATCATTTGCAGTATCTAAGATGGAGAAAACCCATCACATAGCTAAAGTAGGCGAAAGGTGGGGCGCCTGGGTGGCTCAGTTGGTCAGGCGGTGTCCAGCTTTGCCTCAGGTCATGATCTCATGGTTCATGAGTTCGAGCCCCAGGTCAGACTCAGTACTGACAGCGGAGCCTGGAGCCTGCTTCGGATTCTGTGTCTCCCTCTCCCTCTCTGTCTGCCCTTCCCCTGCTTGTGCTCTCTTTCAAAAATAAGGAAACATTAAAAAAATAATAATAAAGTAGGCAAAAGGTTACATTACAGCACATGTAATGGAATGCCCAACGATCGAAACCGTACTTTCCAAGCATCACATGGGGAAATGCTCAGATTAGCGCTGAAAGGGCAGGACACAAAACCGTGCCTAAATATAGCACGAGCTAAACCATGCAGAATCGCACGTGTGCGCAGGAGGGATACAATGGGAGGGGGGAGCATTTATTCTCTGAAAAAAAGCCATCCGTACCTCTTTTGCACATTTTCTCCAGTAAATGTTTATTAAGGGATGAGGAAAAGCATGTCTAAAAAAACTTGAGACTCGGCTCAAACGCAACGTCCACTCAGAAAACTTGGCTAGACTTTCCAGCTCTTGCTCCACCCCACAGATCTCCTTCTCAAGACCTGTGGGGGGAACGAAGGGGGTTGTCTCTAATCGTGGTCTTGAACCCTACAATCTCCCCCTAACACCACGGGGGCTCCCCTAAGGGCCCAGGACAAGGAATCCAGTCCAGGGAGTGCGCATGCAGAAGGAAAGGAGTTACACTCACCTAGTTTAACAACACTCAAGATGCTTTGCCCTGAATTTTAAGCAGCACATGTGACCTGGTCCATTCTGGTTTCAAGTTCAAAGGCATCAGGCCGGTCCTGTGGGTTAGCAGCTAACATATCTTTCAAGAGCTGCTTGATCCCCTCAGACATGGAAGTCCTGCGTTTCTGAGGGATGTGCAACTCCATCTTTGGGTTTTCTAGCAGCGCCTCACCGACAGGGACGATCTCGGTCCCCTGTTTGATGTAGGTCCCCAGGAGCTCCTTCTTGGTCTCAGAGTCAATGAAAGTGATTCGTTCTATCATTGCCCAGATGATAATGCCCAGGGCAAAGATGTCGGCCTTGGCTGTGTAGTGTCCCTCCCAGACTTCGGGGGCCATGTAGAAGTCCGAGCCGCAGGCTGAGGACAGCCAGTATTTATTCACATTCACATTTTTGTGGTCTTGATGGCCCTCTTTTCCTCGGGGGGCCAACCCAGCACAGACCTTGCTCAGCCCAAAGTCAGCCACCTTGAGGATGGGGGTGCCAGAGCGCTCTGTGATGAGGATGTTGTCTGGCTTTAGGTCCCTGTGCACGATGTGGTTTTTGTGCAGGAAGGCAATGGCGCTCGTGAGCTGTAGCATGAAGCTTTTGTTGGTTGCCGGATCCGGCCTCCGGGACAGGACGTACTGATTCAGGTCTCCGCCTTCACAGAACTCCATGACAAACCAGAGATAGCAGGGCTCCTCGGCATAACCCAGGATCCTTTCTCCTAAATCAAAAGAAGACCGGAAAGAGCTTGAGTGCCACGGACACATTCACACCCCTTGTCAGACTACGGGCACGTGGCACGCTAAGGCAAGAAGGACGCTGGTGACAGTGCTCCAGTCCAAGAAGACCAGCAAGACTGGCACTGAGCCAACACTGCACACACAGGCCCATCCCTACGCACACAGGAGTCAGGGTCAACAAGGCAGGAGTGACACGGGCTGCAGGCACTGGTGTCAGACCCCTGGCTCGGGAATCACCCGACGCCTGGGTACTAACTGGCTTAATGCTGACTGGCTGGCTGAATAACCAGGAAGCAACTGCACTTAGTTCACCTTCCCAAGTTTGCTTCTGCTGTGCCACCTGTACAGGGCCACATGTAATCAATCACTCACGGAATACCTATGCTGGCACTTGGCGTTCAATTTAACATTGACCACCCCCCAGGAGGTAGGAGGAAACCACCCCATTGTAAAAGATGAAGAAGCTGAGGCTCACAGAGACTGAAGAGTCCAGGGCATGGTTACCGTGCCTCCCAACAGGCAGCATCATACCCCCCCCAGCTGGCGGGACTGCACACCGGACAAGGTCTAGCGTGCACGGAGGCCATTAAATGTCTGTTAATCCACCCCAGGCAAAGGGCCTTTCCTGCCCTCCCTCCTGCGACCTGTAGGACTTTGGTCAATGCAGCGAGAATGGCTGCTACAGTTTTGTTGATTTCAGAGCATACTCCAACCGGCGCTTCCTGCTTGCCCACCACAGGGGAGTTATATAACAGGCTCCTGTCTCCATAAAGTGGGGCTTCAGGGAGATAACAGGGATCTAAACCAGTAAGCATCTGAAGTATCTGCCTCAAGGTCAACGTTTAGGGAACAGGGAAGGGAGGGTGGAAGGTGCCAGATCTGGGAGTCAGGAGGGAGGCGCAAGACCCAGAGTTACATGTAAAGGACAGGCAGATCAGTGGGCACGGGGCAAGAGAGGTCCAGGGGCAAGAGAGGTCCAGGCTGAGAGATGGGATGGATAATGACACTCAGGAACAAATGGACCAGAGGCATAAACAGGAAGTCTGGCGGAACAGGGGAGTCCAAAGTAGACACACAGGTTTGAATCAAACTGCATGGGCCGGAAGCTCCTGCTCTTTCCAGAAGTCTTTCCTTTTGAACCAAAGAAACTCCAGGAAAGCTGCTGATTGGCATCTCCCAACCAATTCCAATGTTGTTTTTGTAGAGCAATTAGTGGCACACTGGGTCCTTCCAGGGAAGTTACTTGAGGACTACCTGCCCCCAGAGTCTAAACAGGCAGATGGATTATCTTGCTGATGAAAAGGCCAGGCCCGCTGGGGGCGGTCCTCTGGATCATTCGGGACCGATCTAATGACCGAAGAAAGACAGTCAGTCTTCAGATCCCTACTATAGTGTCCCTATTCCACCAGAGACCAAGAGCCACACCTCTTCCCACAACCTCCAAAGGCAGTCCGGCCGCCGGAAGCCGCCACTTTGGGGAGCTCTAGGCTGAGGCCAGACTGATAGATGAATAAGGCAAAAGCTCTGGGGTTTTGACCACGATCTGTCAGACCACACTTCCCCTGTAATTATATAATTTGTTTAGATTACTCACAACCAAAGCAATACAGGTAGAACCAGTTTAGGGCAGATGGGTGTTTTGTTGTTGTTGTTGTTGTTGTTGTTGTTGTTGTTGTTGTTAAATTAGCTCTTTCCCACCTCATAATCCTCTTTCTAGGTCACTGGCTCCGGTGGGCTGAGGTTCTTTATCTGAAAACACTGCAGGAGGATGCAGTGATCTGAAGCCCGGATCAATCCAGACTCCAGAGGAAAGACTGTAAAAAGGAGGGCAAGAAAGGCTTGCTGGTGGTACAGCCAGAAAGGAAGCGATTAAAAAGCCATCAAGTTCCCTCGGCAAGGGTGATCATCAGAAAACAGTGAAACTTTTTCACCAAAAGTGGGGAAATAGAGGGTGGGGAATGGTGATTACTTTACATACAAAGTTGGTAACCATGGCAACTAAAGTAAAAAAGAAAACAAGTGGCAAAACAGACTGCATTGTAGGTCCAGGTTAGAAGGACTCAGGGGAAAGAAAAGAAGGGTAAACAAGGACCCTAAGCAGGGAATGGGGGTGCGGGTGGGGGAGGGGGGGTAGATGGGCCACAGGAGCCAAGAGCTAGCTCTGGGGGAATGATGGAGGCGCAGTAGATGCCACATGAGGGGGCGCTGGGGAGAGAGGAAAGCACTGGTCAGGAAGCAGCAGTCTCCGAATCAGACACAGCATCAGCGAGTGTAACAGAATGGAAAACAGGGAACGGCGGCTACTTTTCCCAGAGGCAAGAGGCATTGCCCTGCATAGGCAGCAGCTGTGGGCTCATTTCGTAAGAAAACCGCAGTGTGTGTTTCTGTGCAGGAATCCCCAAGCTGCCTACTCCCTAACATATGAGGCATATGAGAATTCCAGCCCTTTCCTCCCGGAACACGGTCTACCTGGGCCCCTAACCACCTCACAGCAAGAGGGAGGGAGAGAGGGCACGTGGCCCTTGATGCATTTTTGCAATAATGCGGAGATGCAAGGCTGGGCAAGGAAACAGAGAGGTTAGGAGGTAAGGCTGGAAGGTGAGGGGGTCTGGGGTTAGATGCCAGCTCCACCCACTGGTTAACTCGGTGGTTTATTAGTTCAATGGTAAACAAGGAGGGACGGAGATACCGCAGAAGGATGGCTAGAACCTTGGGCAAAGGTTGGGAGGGAAGGCCAAACCTCTCTGAACCTCTGTCTCATCTACCCAATGAGAGGGACGCCTACGCCACATATTCCTGGGAGTTAAGTCTCGGGCAAAAGGTCTCCTTCGCAGAACCTAAGATACTTCGGGGAAAGGACATCCTAACCATCAGTAACAGCCCTCCTGGGCCTCAGCCAAGTCCGAGGAAGCCACGATTCCCACTAACCCTGGTGCTGTATAGGCCATGGAGTGAAGCTCCCACATGTTATGAACCAGAGGAGACAAGTCAGAAAATGAAAGCGGAGGATCCTATCGTATTGCTGAGGCTCTAAGAGCCAAACCCGTGTTCTAGCCAGACCAGATGGGTTTTGAGGTGCTCTCTCCCTAGAAGACCTCCCCTCTCCCCAGATCTCTGCAGGTACACCTGAATGTGAACCTTTGGGCCCTGCCTGAATGCCAGCCGACCGGGTGCTGGCCTGATCCCCCAGGTAATGTCCCTCTTTCTTCTGACCAGCCATGGCCCTAACCTTGTCATGTACCAAGGGGCTTGCACACCAGGGAAGGAAAAAGCGCTCAAGCTTCCAGGGATTACCAAGCACAGGATTCCTGGAGACACGTCACTGGGGTCCACCAGTCAGCAGGGGGCTCATGAAGGTCAGGTGACCCACGGGACTTTGGCACCCGTCCATCTTCCAGCGGGCCCAGCGGTCACCAGGCCACCCCGTGATTACCCCGTTTTGGGACGTGTAATTGGAATACTCATGCACCATCTAGTAGTTGAAACCTCACGTGAAGCTTCCAGTCTTTTTGAATGGACAGAAACAAAAGTAAATTTTATAATTCCTTTGTCTGGTATAGCCTGACAGTTCTGTAAGGTGAGTAGGAGCTAAAAATTTAGCTTCCCCAGGGGAGGTGGGGGTGGGGGGGGGACAGAAGACTGTTACCTCTAACTGTTAAAGGATTTGAGGTAAATTAACCTGGAAGAGGCCACTGGCCTCTGGGTCCCAGGCACCACTTAAGGGTCAACGTGGGAGCAGTCTCCTTTCTCTGGACACAGTTTTATCGGTGGGGAAACTAAACAAAAGGTTAAGTAACTTGCCCAAGATCATCACCGGCATGACTGGCTGGGTAGGATGTGAATGTCCACTGCCAAGTCCTTCTACCACACAACACTGTCACCTGGGTCCCAAGAAATGCATCTTGATTAAAGAAAGACAGGCCCACTTTCAGGAGAGTTTGGTAGCCTTCCCCTCAAGGCTAACAGCAGCCAGGAGACCACAAAATAAACTCGATTTCAAAACCTATTCTATGCCCCAGTTCCCTGGAAGACAGAAAATGGGAGGGGGAAAAAGGGTCAAGCAGGTGTCTCCCATCTCATTCCTCAGTGGACTCAGTAGGGTCTCAACAAAATGGCACCTGCTTTGTTCAGAGACTTGAGGCCTATAGGCTCAGCATAAGGACAAGTCAGTGTGAGCTTTGGGACAGCAGCAACCTCCTACGAAGGGAGACAAAATATCCAGGGGGTTATAAGCCTCTGTCCAGGCTGTCTCCAGAAGTTGGATTTCCTTGCTCAGTCAATTCCATTCAAACGTTTCCTGGGCACACACTGCCCGTCAGACACCGGACACGAGTTAACCGTAGTCTCTGCCCTCGCAAAGGATTCTGGTCTTCAAAGACAAGAGTGACTGACTAACCACAGCTAAGGGAGCAAGGAACAGGGCACAGTTCTGCCCGAGGAGTGGGAAGAGTGGTTAGGAGAGAAAGGCAGGCGGCCACCACTCAAGAGTGACCACTGAGCAGGGTCACACACCACACAGGGCTGGTGTGAGCTTGCAGCGAGGGACCCAAGTAACCTGGTCGGTGCAGAAGAGAAGGAGGGAGGAGATGGGCAGAAAGGAGGCTGGAGGGGAAGACGCTGGAGTCAGGTCAGAAGAGTCAGTGGCGGGCAGACTGAAGGATTTGAACTTAGGCTCTGAGAAATGGGAAATAAAAGCTGTTGACGTATTTTAGAATGATACACTGCTTACTGAATCTTAAGTCCCTGATTTTAAGACATACCGTTTACAGAAGACGGAGTGGCTAATACACCACCACCCAGCACGGTTTCAGCTGGGTTCTGAGTCCCAAGATGCTAAAGGTCTCAGAATCGCGGAAACAAGTTCCTTCTGCAGGCACGAGGAGTTAAAAGATAGAAGACAGACCAGCAGCTGAGCGATTCAGCAAGAGTTTCTGAAACCCAAAGAACAAAGGGCTGGCAAGGGAGGAGAGAAGGGCATGGAGGGGAAGGTCCTGGGAGGTTTAGAATCAACCGAACTCAGGAACATCACATGTCCTAAGTGATGGAAAGGAAGAATGGAGAGAGTGCTCTAGCCAATCCTCTTCCTACTCCAAACCCCTCTCTACTTAGACCGTAATTATATCCCCCTTTCCAGGTGAGGACACAAAGGCTCGAGATTAGTTGCTTATGGTCTCATGGCTAGGAAGAGGCAGGGTCCAGTCTCGATTTTTTTTTTTTTTTTTTTGAGACAGAGAGAAACAGAGTATGAATAGGGGAGGGGCAGAGAGAGGGAGACACAGAATCCAAAGCAGGCTCTGGAGTCTGAGCTGTCAGTACAGAGTGCGATGTGGGGCTCGAACCCTCGAACCGCGAGATCATGACCTGAGCTGAAATGGGACGCTTAGCCGACTGAGCCAGCCAGGTGCTCCTACAGCCCGGATTCCTAACCATGACGTTCTACTACTGCCTTAGTGCCAGCAGCAGAATGGAACACTTAGTCGTTCTAAGGCGCACTGTGAAGTGAGGTCCTTGTTAAGTTCACATACATATGCCCCCAAGGAGCTGAATGTTCACCTAGTCCCTAGTGTTGATAGTCCAACCACACAACATCCAGATTCATTTTTCAGCAGAGCACAAATTAGGATTTTGACTGAAATGTGCGGAGACAGCTCACCAATATGTATAACAAGTCTTCAAAATGCTCCATCCGTTCGACATAAAAAAAAAAAACCTCACTCTAGGAATTTAGTCTAATACCAAAAAAGACCAAAAAAAAAAATTAAAAATAAAAAAAACCATAAAAAACACCCCACAAAAAATATCACCAACGGCAGCAAGAAGGGCACAGTAAGCACCCAAAGCACCAGAATTCGTATCTGATACAACAAAAAGTGAAGGACTGGACGGGGCACCTCGGTGGCTCAGTGGGTTATACGTCCGACATCACCTCCGGTCATGATCCCACAGTTCATGGGTTCGAGCCTCACATCAGGCTCTGTGCTGACAGCTCAGAGCCTGGAGCCTGCCTCGGATTCTGGGTCTCCCTCTCTCTCTGCCCCTCTCCAGCTCATGCTCGGTCTCTCTCCATCTCTCAAAAATAAACAAACATTAAAAAAAAGAAAAAAGAAAAAAGGCGAAGGATTGGAAATGACGACCCAAGAAGAGTTAGTGCATAATTGTGGTACCGCTGCTTGGTTGAAAGCTTTGAAGGGTCATGTTATACTTCTAATTTACTTAAATAAGAAGTCAAAAGAGGTCACATACCATGTCAGATGTCAAGTTTAATACAAAATTTATAAAATAGAAGAAAAAGGAATAAGGAAAAAAATCTAGGAAGATGAGCTTTGAATTCATTATGACGGCAGCCCTCCCGGCTTTTGATTAGTTAAAAGCTGTATGTTAATGTATTAAGTTTTAAAGGAGTGGTACAGCTGAAAATTGGTCCTGAGAAGATGCTGAAGAAGACCCTTCTGGAAGGCAATCCCATCTTCCCTAAGAGAAAGAGGGGCACACCGACCGAGCCCTGGTCCTAGTCTCAATGACCTTGGGCTGTGTCAGGTCACTATGAAGAGGCTGGGTCCAGTATCCACACAGAGGGTGTGTGCAAAGTACTTCACAGGATTAGTCAAATGTCACTGGGCTCTAGACAATTAACCCCTGATGGTGGCTGTCAAGACAAAGATACAGTGGCCTACAGAGGCTGAGAGGCCAAGCACCCGTAGGCCTAGCAGCAAACGACAAGGGCTGTGGAGCCAGCCAGGCCAAGGGTCGCCGCCACGACTCTGCCACTTACATGGCTGTGTGACCCTGGGCAAGTGTCGTAAGACCCTATGAATTGGTTTCATTTCCATAAATTGGGAGACATCTACCTCATGAGGCCACTGGAAGCCTTGACGGGGACACAGGACCAATTCTGCGTGCTATCTGGATGCCAGAGTAAACAACTACTGAGTGTTAGTTGTGTTCACGTGTCTGGACACCACTGGGGGCCCTCTGACAGTCGTAAGGCGGCGCATCAAGGACGCAGAGACTGGAAAGAGCATCTGGATGTAAATCTAGAGCGGACCCTTCGCTGGTGGTACTGGACAAGTTACTTGACCTTCACAGATCTGGACTTTCTCCTAAGAAAACCAATCTCCCAAGTTCAAGTGGGAGGATTAAATGAGAAAAGGAGCATGAAAATACTGAGGCCAGCTATTAGTTCTAGAACACGACAGGGGTCTTGTTAGAATGCGGACTCTGCCAGCCAGGCACGGAGTGGGAAGTAACCCTCGGCGGCCAACTCCTTCCTCTCACGTGTGAGGGCCTTACCACCTACCTACGCCTCCCCTCTTGCCCAGATTGCTTCTGTTTACCCTTTTACAACTCCTTCTTCTTGCCCTAAACTTAGTCCGCCTTCCTGGCAGCCACTCCCCTGGAGCACCTCGCTCTCACAGGCTACAGTGAAGTAACATCCATTGTGCTCTGCCCATCTCCTCCATTAGACTGGGCACTCATGGCGGGAGGAAACCAGGTCTCTGGCCTCCTGGTGTGCCTCATACACAGTAGGTGCTCAATAACTGGGTGAAATGAAATAAGAGGAGAATTGTGAGCTAGAGCTTCAACAACAAGGGAGAAAGTTCTAGTAGTAGGCATGCAGAATATGTACATTAGGGACAACTAGGTCAGGGTCCAGAATTCTGGAGTCACTAAGGACCCTACCGAAGGCCAAATCCAAGTCAAAAGTGAACGGACGTTTTCTAGGAGGCTGAGCAATTCTTGGGAATTTGCACTATAAAAAGCCTACCCAGTGCAACTCAATTAGCCAAAACTCTCAATTAAGCAAGGGCTGTTCCCGTCTCCTGAGGCTGAGATCTCAAATTCCCAGTGCACGCAGAAGGCAGGCAGTCAGCAGTAAGAGAGAAGTCTGCGTGTCTCCAGACATTCAGGAGCAGAGCAGAAGGGAGGAACAGGGTCCCTGGCAGGTGAGACATTGGGGGGGGGCGCATAGGAACCAGCAGTGCTAAGCACTGATTAGTACATAATTAAGAACAAACAGTAGCCATTAGTTTCAGAGTAAAACATGATTATGCCCATTTAACCACCAGGAAAAAACAGAAGCACCCAGAACTTAAGCCACCTGTCCCGAGAGCTCAGCACAGCTGGTAAGGAGAATGGAGATGAGCTCTAACACCTGTGCTCAGTTCCCAGTTTGGTTATTTGCTTGGCTGTGTTACACTGGGCAAGCTCGCAAACCTCAGTCTCCCCACTTGTAAAATAGGGGTAATTACAGTACCGACTTCTAGATAATTCAGAGTTGCTTTCTAGGGGTAGGGGTGGAGGGATTCGGTTTTCCTAAGCGCTCAACAGGCTGGGGTGGGGATGGTCTGTAGGTTGACAAGCCAATCCCTGGCTAAGCCCCCGGTTTCCCACCCCGCAGAACTCTGGCCTCAGCTTAGTCTACTCCAGAGGGAGCCTCTGCTGTTTTCTAGGCTACCCACCACTCATGACCTTGAGTTGCAGCCCCTTGGGCCTGTGTCTTCTGCATGCCCCATGGAGGAAACTTTGCAGAGCCTCTCCTGATGCAGTGCCTGCCTCGCCGTAGCCACTGGGCCTATAGGTGCACAGACCAGACTTCCCAAGGACCTAGATTCTCACCCATGTGAGGCCACCTAAAGATCTCTTGATATAGTAAACGTGAAGTGAAACAGTTGGTGCAGCAGAACTTGAGTCTTCCCCAGACGGGATAAGCTAGACCCCCCAGCTTTCCCCAAACTTCTTTGGTTTTACGAGCCTTGCGTCTGTCCTCTGTGCATGCGTGCGTGCGTGTGTGTGTGTGTGTGTGTGTGTGTGTGTATATATATATATATATATAAATATAAAATCCCTCATTTGTTGTCAGAAGGATCAGTGTGTGCATTAGAAAGACCTCCAGAATTTGAGTTTAGCCTGACACGGAGTCTCAGACTGGTCTGTCTTTTTTTTTTTTTTAACGTTTATTTATTTTTGAGACAGAGCACAAGCTGGGAAGGGGCAGAGAGAGGAAGACACAGAACCTGCAACAGGCTCCAGGCTCTGAGCTGTCAGCAGAGCCCGATGCAGGGCTCGAACCCACAGATTGCGAGATCATGACCTGAGCCGAAGTCGGACACTTAACCGACTGAGCCACCCAGGTGCCCCTGGTCTGCTGTCTTCTAAGCGGCAGCAATCTTGAATTTAGTTTTAGGTGCATTTGGGACAGGGTCCTTTGGCAATGGAAACAAGGGGATAGAAGCCAACTGTTGATGTTTTAACTCTAGCTTTTTCATACTTCTCACAAAAAACTCAAAGACATCAGCTCATCAGCCAAATAGTTTAAAGGATTGTTAATCTGGTTTAAGAAAGCCTGGGAGGCTAGCACTAACTCGTGGGGGCAAGTCCTCTTTTCTAGGCTTGGTTCCTTCCACTGACTCTGAAACTTCTGTTCTCTACTTGACACTCTACGTGGTCTACGTTCAGAGAAGGGAAGGACAGGCGACCTAGAAGCGATCAAACAAAGTTGGAGGAGACCAAGAACTACATTAAGTTTCTCTTCTTTTCGACATTGGATTCACAGGTCACATGATTAAGACTATGGAGTGCCTACTGTGTATTCCCTAGACAGCAGATACTGAGGAGAAAAAAAAAAAAACCCAACTATTCTCTGGCCCAACTCTGAAATAAATCCCCTTTCTTCTTTACCTAGCTACAAGGTCCTACGCATCCTTCTTCCAAGCCTACCTTCTCTGCCAACTCCTGGCTAACTTTAGATTATCTTCCTGTCGATCCTGTGCAACACTCTGTAGAAAGCCCTTGTTAACCAGACCACTTGCCTTTTCCCCTGGTGATCCTGATTAGCACTTATGTCTTCTACAGGTCCTCAAACTTTCCAAACTAAGTTCCTTTGGGGCAAAGACTGTCCTCTTCCCTCCCCCCAATCTCCAGAAATGCTACTATGGGGACTAAGTAAAAGTACGTGGATTTGGTTCAACTGAGACTTTAAAATCAGATTAACACTTTTTTGGTCCATTTCAAAATTATTCTAAATTGCAGGAGACTGGGCAAAAGATGACTGCAGAAGAGTTTAATGACAGGGTTGAACCAGATTATCTCGAAGATTCCTTCCAGCTTTGACATTTCTAAGTGGAAACAGCAAGCTGTAGCACCCCAGGGCTGATTGAAACTGCAAATTTTGGAAGCTGAAGGCAGGAAAGCTTAACTTAGAGTAATGTGGGTCTCTTTGTTCTTTACTTTAATACTAATAGCAGAAAACAATGCCTACTTACAGCTTCCTAAATTTACATTTGACATGTAAATTTCAATGTCGGTTTCAAAAGCGAGGTTGTCTACATTTCCTTTACTGCCCTGAGCCCAGAGGGTTACCTGACCCACGCAGAGGCTCCCATACTTGAGAAGACTCCCAACAACTGAAAGGGACAATTAATGTGTGTGGCCTGAAGCAACATTATTTCCTTTCTCTAGACCGATTTTGTTTTCATTCACACAATTAGAATTGTGTGGTAGAAGATACCAGTTTTCCCCTCAACCTGGTATTAATGACAACAGATACAACAGGATGTGCTCCATGGTCCAACAAGTTTTCAGAAACTTGAACAAGCACAGAGTGAATCTCAAAAGGGATGATGAAAGAGGATGCAAAATGTGGACTCTACTTGTTGAGGCTGCTAGTTCCTCCTTATCTGAGCACGTCGGGACATTCCCAGAGTGCACAGCCGCTTCGGGACATAGGCACACTTATCTTCTGGATAAAGGAATGCTTTCCCACAGGTTTTAAACAACTTGAATGTCTCATGCAGTCAGTTCAGACAAGCCACGATTGAAAGCGAGCCTAACACCAAAGCCTATGGTATTAACCACCAGACTATGCTGCAACCGTTTACTGTGGAGACTGGACAAACTGCTACATGCAAGAGAATGTGAACAGGATTTATATGTAAGGAGAGGAAGGCAAGACTTCACACCCAGGTGGAAGCTTCAAGATGGGCCTCAATGAACCCGGGGTAGAAGGGGATCAGTGGCAAAGTGTGAATTCCCACATCCCACGGCAGTCCTGTATTATGGAAGTCCAGACTATTCTGTGAAGATGGACCGCCTGAGAATGAAAGTGTAGGGCCTGTAGAACACAGGTAAGCTCAAATCTCCTGGATAAAGTCTTTGCAAAACAAATGTATTTGACCCAGGGAGAGAGTGGGCTTTTTAGGATGGAAGAAAACTGGGCATCAAAAGTAAAAACCTATTTTGAAAAAACTCCAGGTGTTACCGCTCATGGCCCTCAACCCACCGCCAAACACCTGAAATGGGACAGAGTTCTCTTGGGATGGGCTGTAGGAGACTAAAGTCAGGCAAAAGCTTCAAATAAAATGCCCTCTCCAACCCCATCCGGTTCTTAAAAGGTCAGTTCCAACTTTTTCTGCTGGGAAGTGAGGGCATCGTTAACCCATCTGAAACAATCTAGGCCTTGAATTAAGACAGATCTGGGTTCACTGTCATTCAAGCTCTGAAAAGCTGTAAAGAAACCCAACTTTCCTATACAAGCTGATTAACCTCATCAACTTCTATTTGTTCACCTCTAATCCTTCACTTATAGAAAAAGGAGAGGGTTACTTTCAAGATTACGTAGAATCACTCTGTAAGACATTTAGGACATAGCTAGGACTCAGTCAGATTGGGAACCTCTCCCTTGAGAGGGTCTCCTAAGACCTTTCGAAGCCACCTGCCCTCCCCTCTCTGAAGAGAGCCTTGGCTACTTGGAGTCTGAACAAAACTGAACGCTCAGGATGAACTCACTCCCCTCCTAACTGCAGCCAAAACCCAGAAACCAGGATTAGCCTTCCCATGAGTCGCAAAGCTCCCTTGCCTCGCTGGGCCCCATCTTCACTATGAAGAAAAACACCCAGGACAGCCAGCCTCAGGGAGTTAAGAAAAAGATTAAGTATGTAAAAGAGAGGAAAGGAGGGAAAAGGTGTTACAAGTTACATGACAGCTCTACGCCCTCCTGGGGCGTTATTATTCTGCAGGCCCCAGAGGACTTAGCCAGGAAACCCACCAGTTTGCCTGACTGCCCTGGGATGTGCTGGGGTCTCGGAGAAAAACGAACACTAGGAAGTAAAAGTGTGGGGGTGGAGCTGGAGGGTGTCAGGACTTTTGGAACCAGACAGGGAGGAGGTGTGGGTGGGTCCAGTAAAGTTCTTTTTGTTTGCTTTGGGAGGGAAAGAGAAGAGGCCCTAGAGAGGGGGCTGCAGAAGGTCTTCCACCAACTCTGAACCCCTGCTCTTCCTCCAGGGAGCTTCAAAGTGCTAGAAGTAATAACAGTTCACCTTTATGGAGTACTTGCTAAGTTAATGGTTAGCACTTAATGAGCCCGTTTTAGAAAAACACCAGCTAACGTTTGAACCAGGGGCTGATCCGGGGTCCCGAGATGAGAAGAGGGCCCAAATGCCTGGGCCCGGGGAAGGAGGGTGTGTCTGGGCCCAGGGTGACAGGACCGGGACCAGGGCCCTGGGGGGTCAATCGGGGCCGGGCCATCCAGGGGAGTGGGTCTGGGCCCCGTGGGGGCGGGCCGGCCAGTGGCGCTCCTACCTTTGAGCGAGGTCTCCACCAGGCGCAGGTAAAGCTGCGAGCTCTTGTTGCCGTGGCTCATGCGCTGGGCTAGCCCGTTGCGCTGCAGGACGCACTCCTCAAACTGCACGACGTTCTGGTGGCGCCGCTTGAGGCTGGTCAGGGCCCAGAATTCGGCCAGCGCCAGCTCCACGTTCTCGGGGGCGTCGCAGCGGATCTTCTTGACCGCCACCCGGGCCCCGCTGCGCCCGGCCACTGCCTCGTAAACCACGCCGTAGCTACCGCGCCCGATCTCTGCCAACAGGCTGTACCGCGGCCGCGCCGACCCGCCGCCGCCCTCTGGCCGCCGCCGCGCCAGGTAGGCCTCGCCCGGGGCCTCGGCTGCCACCGGATCCATGGCCTGGGCCGCTGCCGGCCTCAGCTTCGCGCTGGGCGCCCGCGGCACTGGGCTTCGCCTTTTCCGCTCGGGGCTTTGTGTACCTCTACGGGCGCCGTCCTCCTCCCCCGTTTCCATGGCTGCGGGCGGCGGGGGGAGCAGCAACGGCGCTGCCGGGGTCCCCCCTGCCTCATCCCTCCGTCCGGCCCCGGGACGTGGAGGAGTGGGACCTTGGATTGTGACCTGCTGGCGAAAGGATTGGTTAACCAACTAGGCCGAAGCAGGGAGGCCAGGTAGGAGCGCAGGCCGCAGGGCGTCCCACCTCCTCCTTCTCCTCCTCCGGCCGCCGCGGCCCCTTTAAGACGGAAGCCGCCGCTGATGACTGAACAGGGGAGGGGAGGGGAAAGCGGGAAAGACGAAACCACTAGGCTGTGGCTCAGAGGGGGAACCGGAAAGAAAAGCAAAACGTCCCCGCCCTCTCAGTTAAATTGTCGCCCAAGAATAGGAAATACAAGGACCAGCAGTCTTTACAATTTAAGAGAATTGCCTTAAGAAGCAACTTTGACTGCGGAAATCTTTTTCCCTGCCCGGTCTCCTCTGGGATACCCCTCCCCGCATCCCGCTTTAGGTTCTCCCGGGTGTAAACAGTCCATTGAATTAAGCCCGAGCTGAGCCCGGCGGACGGACCCAAGTCCTGGAGGGCGGCGGGTGGGGTTAGAAATTCCGCGTCCCTAAGCCCGCCAAACTGGGAGGCCGATTGCCCTCCCCAAGCGTCCGAGGTGACGGGGGTGGCTCCAGCCTCGGCGCCTGCTGTGACTCCGCAGATTGCGCCCTTACCTGACCGGCGCGCCTCCATTTCCGGGCGGCCCGTTTCCCCCCTGGCGCCCCGGGCCGAGGATGGTCCGGTCCGGGCCAGGGCTGCCTCCGGTACGGAGCGGTGCCAGAGGCGGCGGCCCGGGCCGGGTGTGCTCCGAAGCCTGCAGCCGCACTGGCGGTGGCAGCGGCGCCAGCGGGGGAGAACCGGGTGTCCGTGCTCCCGCGGCTCTCCACGTGTTCGCGCCAGCTGAGCCGTTTACATAACCTGTTTACATAAGCCGCACCTCCCGCCCGTATACGGGCCAGCGGGGGCTCCTGGTGGCCCATCCCCCGGGAGGCCGGTCGAGTACCGCGCCGCCTGGGTCTTGCCAAGGTCGACGGAGCAGCCGCAGCCAGGCGCACCGGGCACGCCGCGCCGGGGCCCAATCACAGGCGAGAGCACCCAGCCAACAAAAAATAGGCGCCAAATTCTGCGAGCCGCCGCGTCCTCCCGGCCTCTGCGGCCGACGGTGCACCGCAACCTCCTGCCTCCTCGGCTTCGCTGCGTGAAGTGGAGCTGCGCGCAGTAGGCCCCTAATAAATACTGATTGGTTGATTGGATTGGTCGGTTTGATTGATTCATAGGTAGTGCCTGGGAACCGCCCGGCCTGGGTTGGAATCCACACCCGGCTTCCCCATAGCTCCTGGATTCTGGGTAGATCATTGTCCCATTCCGTGCCTCAGTTTTCTGTTCTGCAAAATGGGTGATTGGACCTTACCTTGCCAGTGTTGACAGCGCCACATGAAATATATATAATTTATCGTTTAATGCGTATATTAAGAGTAGCAAAATATATATAAAGTGGCTAATGGGATACAAGGCTGAAAGTGCTATTTTGTTCACTGCTTTGTACTCCAGTGCCTAGTAGATGCTCGTTATTTTTAACCTGAATCTGTATTTATTGAACGCCCTTAATGTGGTAGGCCCTGTTGTAAATCGCTGGGGAAAGCAGTGTACGAAACAATCTCTACCTTAGTTGAGATTCTAGGCCTCTGGAGGAGACAAATGATATCGGTGATCTTGTGCAAGTTAAAACAGTAGTTGGAGGAATCAGTGTAGTTACGCAGTTAAAACCACAGGACAGGGCCTTAAAGTAAATGTTAGATGTTATTAACTAAACAATAGAATAATTTTTGACATGGGTAAGCATGATGGAGAAAGTGAGTGAAAGAGTGCCTTGGGTTTGGGAATAGGCCACTTCTGAGAGCGTAGTCATTGAAAGACTAATTTTGTGAGTGTGTTGGGGGGGGGGAGTTCAAATTTACATGTAAGTTGCAAGAATAGTAAAGAATTCTCATATACTTTTAGGGTCTCTTTTGCACTGTGGGTGGGAATCCAAACTGCTGCAGCCACTCCGAAAAACAGTATGGAGGTTCCTCAAAAAATTAATAGAACTACCCAAGACCTAGCAATTGCACTACTAGGCATTTATCCAAGAGATGCATAGGTGTGCTGTTTTGAAGGGGCACATGCACACCAATGTTTATAGCAGCACTATCAACCAATACCCAAAGCATGGAAAGAGCCCAAATGCCCATTGACAGATGAATGGATAAAGAAGGTGTGGTATATATATACAATGGAGTATTATTTGGCAATCAAAAAGAATGAAATCTTGCCATTTGCAATTACATGGATGGAACTAGAGGGTATTATGCTCAGCTAATTTCCCTTAGTGGGGAAAGTCAAACATCATATGACTTCACTCATATGTGGACTTTGAGATACAGAACAGATGAAAAGAGAAAGGAAGCAAAATAACATTAAAAACAGGGAGGGGGGACAAAACATGAGACTTAAATATAGAGAACAGAGGGTCGTTGGAGGGATTGCGGGGGGAGGGGAGTTGGGCTCAGTGGGTAAGGAGCATTAAGGAATTTACTCCTGAAGTCATTGTTGCACCATGTGCTAACTTGGATGTAAATTTAAAAATAAATTATTAATTAAAAAAATAAAGAATAAAAAAAGAATTCTCATATATTTTTAACCAGAATAAATAACAAATTGTCATGTTTTGCTACTACTTTGCATTATCATATTCTTTCTTGTGTATCTGTGTATAATATACACATATGCTCTTTGCCGTAAATCATTTTTGAGTGGATTTCAGACATTATGCCTCTTTATCCCACATACTTCTGTAGTTATATTTCCTAAAAACATGGACATTTTCTTGCATAATCTCAGCATAATTATCAAAATCAGGAATTTTAACAATAGTATGACTCTTTTAATATTTAAATTTTGCTAATTGTCCCAGTAATGTAGCCATTGCCCAGGACCCAATTTAGGATCACAGGTTTCCTTTAGTTGTCCTCTCTTTTTAGTTTCCTTTACTCTGGAGAAGCAGTCAATTACTCAGCCTTTCTTTGTCTTTCATGACCTTGACATTTTTGAAGAGTACTGGGGAGTTATTTTGTAGATGTCCTTAATTTGTATTTGTCTGATATGTTCTCACGATTAGATTCCGATTATGCATTTTTGGCAGGAATGCCGCTGAAAGGAAGTTGTGTCCTGAGCGTATCACATCAGAAGGCACATGACATTCGATTGTCCCAATATTAGTGATATTAACTTTGATCATTTGGTTAAGGTGGCGTCTGCCAGGGTACTCCACTGAAAAGTTACTGTTTTTCCCTTGTAACTAATCAGTATTTTATGGGAAGATATTTTGAGATTATCCTGTTTTTCATCAGACTCACCCACTGGTTTTAGCATTCATTGATGATTCTTGCCTGAATCAATGATTACTGTAATGGTTGCAAAACGGTGATTGGGAGTCTTCTGTGTTGATTTGCACAGGCCGCCATAATAAAATTTTACAGATTGAATGACCTAACACGTTTATTTTCTCATAGATCTGGAGGCTAGAAGTCCAAGATCAAAGTGTTGGCAGGTTTAGTTTCCTGGCCTGAAAGTGGCTGCCGGCTGTCTGTGTCCCCACCAGGTCCTTCCTCTGCTCTGGTGTCTTTCCTCTTCTTTTAAGGACAACAAGTCATAATGGATTAGGGCCCCACCCTAATGGCCTCATGTTAACTTATTCATCTTTTAAAATCTTTTTTTTAAATGTTTATTTTTGAAAGAGACGGAGAGACAGAGCATGAGAAGGGGGAGGGGCAGAGAGAGAGGGAGACCCAGAATCGGAAGCAGGCTCCAGGCTCTGAGCTGTCAGCACAGAGGCCGATGCTGGGCTCGAACTCACGAACTGCGAGATCATGACCTGAGCTGAAGTACGACCCTCAACGGATTGAGCCACCCAGGCTCCCCAACTCCTTCACCTTTTTAAAGACCTATCTCCAAATATGTTACATTCTACGGTACTGGGGCTTATGAATTCAACATATGAATTTAGGGTGCAGACCCGAAGCCAGCCATGCTATAACTAGTGGTAAGGCATTTAAGGAAGAAGTATAGAAGCCAAAAGAAAGGAACAAGCTTGATATTCAACTTCAGCCAGTTGGTGAGTGTGTCAAGTAGTACAGCCACTTGGGGAAAAAAAGAGTTTGGCAATGTCTTATGAAGTTAAATATAGATCTACCCTATGGCCCAGCAACTTCATGCCCAGGCATTTACCCAAGATACACGAAAGTTTATGTTCACAAGTACACTTTCATAAAAATGTTTAAAGTGGCTTTTGCCACGAGAGTCCCAAACTAGAAAACACTCTAATGTTCATCAATAAGTGAATAGAGAACCACACTGTGGTCTTCCTATACTATGAGGTACCACTGGGGGTGGGGTGGGGGGTGAGGAGGAATGAAATATTGATTTAACAACATGAAGGCATTAAAATAATCACGCAGAATGAAAGTACATACTGCATGATTCTGTATACAGTTCTTGAAAATGCAAGCCAATATACGGTGATGGAAAGCAGATGAGTAGTTGGGGGTGGGGAGGGAGGTACGTGAGGAAACTTTTGGGGGCGATGAATATGTTCATTATCTTGAAATTATCTTGTGACAGTTTCAGGGGAGGGATATGTTAAAGCCACTTCAAATTGTACACTGAATAAATGTAGTTTTTTACACATCAGTTTTATAGCTTTACCTAATTAAAGCCGTAAAAAAAAGAAAATGAATTGGGGCGCCTGGGTGGCTCAGTCGGTTGAGCGTCCGACTTTGGCTCAGGCCATGATCTCATGGTCTGTGGGTTTGAACCCCGATTCAGGCTCTGTGCTGACAGCTCGGAGCCTGGAGCCTGCTTCAGATTCTGTGTCTCCCCTCTCTCTCTGCCCCTCCCCTGCTTGTGCTGTCTCTCTCTGCCTCTCAAAACATTAGAAAAATGAGTTAAAAAGAGTACATGCTAGATGATTCCATTAATATACAGTCAAGCAACACTGATCTAGGGCAGCAGAAAACACATCGGTGGTTATCTTTGGGTGGGAGTTGGACTGCTGAGGGGCGCAAGGGAATTTTCTGGGTGATGGAATTTTATTGTATGTAAATTATATGCCAATAAAGTTGGTTTCAAAGGTGAATTAACAAACCCAAATCCCACCTGGCCAAGAGCACCTGTATCCTTACTTAGCACTTCTAAGGACTGAAGGCTGCATGGTCCGAGGCAGGGCTGGCCTGGTGCCTGCCATACTGACCCCAGACACTGAACAAGTCCAATGGAATCTTTCTCCAGCCAGTTTCCTAACCGAGCCTTTTCATTTTTTTAAGCTTGTTTATTTTTGAAAGAGAGGGGGAGGGGCAGAGAGCGAGGGAGACAGAGGATCTGAAGCCTAATGCAGGGCTCGAACTCATGAACCAGGGGGTCATGACCTGGGCTGAAGTTGGCTGCTTAACAGACTGAGCCCCCCCGCCCCTGTCCCCGGGGGGTGCACGCCTCACCCCTAAGTCTTAAAAGAAAGATTGGATCTGAAGTTCTGGGAGAACCACAAAGAATATAAATCCTTTCGGTTTTTCATTTTCTTCTTTTTTTTTTTAACATTTATTTTTTGAGAGACAGAGAAAGACAGAGCACTAGCAGGGAAGGGACAGAGAGAGAGAGAGACAGAATCTGAAACAGGCTTCAGGCTCTGAGCTCTCAGTACAGAGCCCGATCTGGTGCAGGGCTCGAACTCCCAAGCCGTGAAATCA
The DNA here is from genome assembly GCF_003009895.1 of Hyaena hyaena. Classification (NCBI taxonomy): domain Eukaryota; kingdom Metazoa; phylum Chordata; class Mammalia; order Carnivora; family Hyaenidae; genus Hyaena; species Hyaena hyaena. The sequence continues at coordinate 319,119 of NW_024080761.1, forward strand.
TGTATGACCTGAGCCGAAGTCCGAAGCTTAACTAACTGAGCCACGCAGGCGCCCCTAAATCCTTCTGTGTACTGAGAAGGGCCAGGCTGCTTGAAACACTATTGACGGCTCGCCTCATTTTTTTTCTTTTTTTTTTTTTGCTTTATTCTGGCTTTTCTTAAGTCGCAGAAGGAACCCTAACTATTCTTTTTATTATAAAATAATAATACTAGGATTGGAACTAAGACCCCAGACTCTTCACTCTACCTTTCCTGGTCAGCCTTCCCCAGGGTAAGCATTGATGTGAAAATTAGGGCAAGCCTCCTTCCACGCCTTTCTCTGTCGCACGCATGCCTGTCTCCATATCTCTGAAGCCTCGGCTGCTGCCAGACACATGCCTGGAGCCCAATATTTCATGACAGAAGAAATGAAGGAAAAAGGGAGGGGGGGGCGCCTGGGTCGCTCAGTCGGTTGAGCGTCCGACTTCACCTCAGGTCATGACCTCACAGTTTGTGGGTTCAAGCCCCGCGTCGGGCTCTGTGCTGACAGCTCGGAGCCTGGAGCCTGGAGCCTGCTCCGGATTCTGTGTCTCCCTCTCTCTCTGACCCTCCCCTGCTCACGCTGCCTCTCTCTCTCTCTCTCAGAAATAAATAAATCATTAAAAAAAAGAAGAAGAAGAAGGAAAAAGGGAGGGCAGACATAGAAACTGAGACCCAAGGGAATTATGTGGTTCCATATAATGTTTCTCCTACACAGGACACTAAAGCAGGTAAAGGGATAGCAAGGGACAGAGCAGGTGCCGTTAGGATGGTGGTTTGGGAAAACCTCTCTAAGGAGGTGACTGTCGAGCAGAGACCTGCTAGAGTCCACCAAATGCACATCTATTGGAAGAGCATTTGTGTCCAAGGGAAGAGCAGGTGCAAAGGAAGCCAGCGTGGCTGCAGCTCTCGGGAATGGGCAGGAGAAGGGGGGAAATGGGGACAGAGAGATTTGGGAGGCGGGTTGTGAGGTAGGGATTCGTGGGCCATATGAGGACTTGGGAATCCTCGAGCCTTTGGATATACGGAACCCCACGGAAAGCAAAGGAGCCGGAGAGCTGAGGCTCACACGGATTGTTACTCAGAGAACTGCCTGGAGGGAGGAGGCTGAGTGGTGATGCTCCAGGCCCATCCCCCAGAATTTCAGGGGGAGGAGAACGCCCCACGGGCGGGGCCGCCCTAGGGTGCTCCCTGGGAAAGTGGAGAGCCCTGGCCCAGGAGGGGAGGGTTGGGTGGAGTGGAGGGGCGTGGAGGGAATGGTGGGGAGTGGGGAGAGCTGGCTCCGATGGGCTAGGAGGGAAGGAGTGGAGGAAAGAGGAAGGAGGGGAGGGCCAGGCAGCAGAGGCAGAGAATGGTGTGAAATGGTGGTTGTAGTAGGGGGAGATGAGGATGGGAGGGATTAAAAGAGGAAAGGCTCCTACAGGGGTGTAGGAGGGGAGTTCACTTCGGAGGGCTATGGAGGTGCTGACAGACGGAGGCTCAGGCTCGAGGTGGGTGCCTCAAAGGTTGGCCTGTTCTGAGCAGGGCACCCCCTGAAGACCTGGGGGAGGCTTTGCAGTGGGCTTGCACTCCCCTCCCTTGATGGAACTGGTTTTACTGGGCTCCAGGAGGGCTATCTGCAAGAAAAGCAGGGCTCGTGGCGCCTGGGCAGCTCCGTCAGTTAAGCCTGGGCTCTCGATTTCGGCTCAGGTCACGATCTCATAGTTCTTGAGTTCAAGCCCCACTTCGGGTTCTGTGCTGAGAAAAGCACAAAGCCTGCTTGGATTCTCTCTCTCCCCCTCTGCCCCTCCCAGCTTGCGCTCTCTCCATCTCAAAAATAAATATTGAAGAAAGAAAGAAAGAAAGAAAGAAAGAAAGAAAGAAAGAAAGAAAGAAAGAAAGAAAGAAAGAAAGAAAGAAAAGAAAGAAAAGAAAGAAAAGCTGGAGCTAGTTATCTGCCCAGCTATATGGGAGGGACGGTTTGTTCCCATTTTATGGATGGGAAGATTGGGCCCTGGAAGTGGTTCCATCACAAACAGGTGCAGTAGCTGGGATCGGAACCCCAGTGGCCTTGGGTTTGTGGGTATCCAAGCTCTTAACCATTGTACTGATGTTCTCAGGCTTGTGCGCACGTCGGCATCCCTTGGGGGCAGAGGGCTGGTCAAAAAAACCAGATTGCTGGACTCCAGCCCCAGAGTGGTGGCTCATCAGTAAGTCTTGAGTCGGGCTTGATAATCTGCATGTCTAGCTAGGTCCCAGGTGATGCTGTGACTGTTGCTGGTCCACAGACCACACCTGAAGAACCACAGGATTACACTACGCTGCCCCTAGACTGAGCACAGAGCCGAGACAATTATAAAGGACTGGAATCCTGGCAAAGAATTTGGAGACGGATTGGAGCTATTATAGAGAAAACTAAGCAAATAAGACACACAGCGATTATTAAAGCCAAGAAAACAAAAGCGATTTATAAGAAAAACATTGTAATCATCATAAACATCAACACTTAGCTGGAAATAATCTTACACTGTCATTATAATGTAAAAACAGCACATTGATTTAACCAAAACTTATGACACAATTATTTGGGGTAAAATTGGAGAGGGTGTGTGTGTGTGTGTGTGTGTGTGTGCGCGCGCGCGCGTGCGTGCGTGTAGAGAAAGAGACTCGGAGAGAGGAAAATGAAATTCTTTTTTTCCATAGCTGCGGATGAATAGAAAAGGCCTAGAATTAAAAGATCTTAGAAGGGACGCCATAATCAGGTTTGAAGAGATAACTGCAGAATGAGTTAAAGGCTGAGACCTGGGGGAGGTACAGAGGATTCTTCTAATAAGCCTTGGAGGGGGCGTCTAGTTTGTAGTAGTAAACCCACTATAAACAGTATATATATTTCTTACTTGGATTAAAATCGAAATTAAAGATAAATTTTAAAAAATTTTTTAAAAAAGAAATTTAAAAAAAAAGCGGGCATGAGATTTAGCTACCACTGGAGCACCCTGGCCGCTTGGTGGCGCTGTTCAGCTTCCGGCTGTGACGTCCACCCTTTGTCCTGGTATTACCTAAAAGCTTCAGAAGAGCTACAAGTAAGTAAGGTACTCAAATCACACCCGGGGGACACTGTGGCCAGAGACATCACATCTCCAGTGAGACTCAACAAAGAGGGCTTCCGGTCTCTTTAAGGAGGGTCCGAGTCACAGAAGATAAAGATGGGAGCAGATGCAGGCACCCTGTTTCCCAAACTTAATAGATTGTTGTAATTTCGACTGTTCTTCCTACTGGCCACAGAAAAGGCTCAGAAATTCCAACCTTTTCTCCTCTCTCATCTGAGAATAGCATAAAAATTCTTTGTCAGGCTTTGTAGCCGCAGAACATTGGTTGCTAGGTTCTTAGGAGTTGTTTATGATTTTTGGAAAGATAAGGGAATATAACACTGAAGTCCCTGATTCTGGTTAACTGCTGGGACATTTCAAATAAATGGTTGGGGGAACCTGGTTGAAACATACACAGCCGCAAGGCAACAAAGTACACTCGTTGATCAAAGTGTAAAGGATACAGCCATAGAGAGAGGCAATCTGATAACTCATTGTTTATTAATCTAGTTAAAAATTCATACACTTGGATCCAGCAATCCCATTTCTAGAACTTATCCTATAGAAATACCGACCCAAGGATGGAGCAATATATATGCAGTGAGGATTTTTACTGTGGTTGTTTGTAATGGTAAAATATTAGAAATTCTCAGGTGGCAGAGACAAGGGATTACTTATATGCGCATTTGAATATCATGTAGGCATCAGGAAGAAGGAATTGGCTGTGTATGCACGATCACAGAACAAGTGTTCACAATATGTTACATTTAGAAAAGAAAATGTGAACTAGGATCTATAGTGTGGCTTCACATTTTGTTTAAATTTATGTACGTACTTCATCACTAACCTTCGCTGAGTTGTTTCTTTGCATTTGTTGCTATCCTAAGTGCTCTATTTAGATTTATTTCAATAAGCCTATAGGTTAGATTTCATTATCTTCATTTTCCATAGAAACTGGGGCACAGGGAGGTTATGGGACTTTCTCAAGTCCAAGCCACTAGAAAGGTGGAGCTTGATTTTAAACCCAGACATATCTGATTCCAAAGCTTAAACCGCTACATGATTCAGCCTTGGTGCTTACATGTTAGATTATGGATACATAAAGGAAACGTTCAGATAAATAATACTCTAGATGCCAAGAAGAATTCTCTGCAGGCAGTCCTTCTACTCTCAACATTTTGTATGATTTGAACTTTTAATGTGCGCCTTTTTGGGATTAATTTTTAAGTACTTTTTATATAGATCTGAAGAAACATTACAATTCAGTGAAAAATAATGTGCACTGCTGTAGACTGTACCTCATTGCTCATTTGCTCAGCAACTATTGATTAAGCTCCTACTGTTTGCCATTTGGGGGCTCAGATGAATAAAACTCAGTTCCTGCTGTGAAAGAACTCACTGCGGGAACATAAATATCCAGTCTACAGTGTTGTTACTGTTGTTTTTAATGGAGGTGTAATTGACACACAACATATTAGTTTCAGGTGTACAACATAAGGGTTCACTGTGTGTATTATGAAACGATCACCATAGTAAGTCTCATTAACATCTATCACCATGCATGGTTACACAATTATTTTTCTTGTGATAAGAATTTTTTAAAAATAATTGTTTTAAGTGTACTTATTTATTTTGAGAGAGAGAGAGATGAGGGGAGGAGAGAGAGAATCCCAAGCGAGCTCCGCCCTGTCAGTGAGGAGGAGAAGCCCGATGCAGGGCTCAAACTCACGAACCATGAGATCATAACCTGAGCTGAAATCAAGAGTGTGTCACTTAACCAACTGAGCCACTCAGGCACCCCTGTGATAACTTGTAAGATTTCCTTTCTTACCGACTTTCAAATATGCAACAGAGTACATTCACTATAGTCACCATGCTATATATTACATCTCCATGTTACTTTATAACTTCAAATTTGTACCTTTGACCCTCTTTACCCATTTTACCTATCCCCTTCCGCAAGCCACCACTAATTTGTTCTCTGTATCTGTGAGCTTGGGTTGTGGGAGTGTTTTGTTTTTGTTTTTGTTTGTTTTATTTCTTTTTGTGGGGACTGCATATAAGTGAGATTAGACAGTATTTGTCTTTCTCTGTCTGGCTTATTTCACTTCGCATAACGCCTCAAAGTCCATCCACGTTGTCACCAATAGCAATATGTATCACGTTTTCATTACTAGCTTGTCCACTGATGGACACTTAGGTTGCTTCTATCTTGTGGCTGTTGTAAATAATGCTGCCATGAATCCAGGGGCGCACATATCTTTTCTGGTTAGTGTTTCCATTTTCTTCAGAATAACACACAGAAAGGGAATTGCTGGATCCTATGGTAGGTCTACATTGAATTTTTTAAGGAATCTTTGTACTCTTTTCCTGCGTGGTTGCACCAATTCCAGTCTACAGCTCTGCCCAGCTCTGCTACACTGTAGTTTTACTGTAGGTTTTAGTTGGCCAGTGAGGGGTGAGGCTGCACCCTACGTTATCAGCCTCAAAGCGTCATCTGCTTCAACTAATGGGAGCCAGGTGCTGTGCTGGGTCCCGAACATTACACACTGCCTTTCTTTCTCTGTAGAGCTCATTCTTGGTTCAGCTAACACTTAAAAAAATTTTTAAATTTATTTTTGACAGAGAGAGAGAGAGCACACGCGAGCATGAGATAGGAAGGGGCAGAGAGAGAGGGAGACACAGAATCGGAAGCAGGTTCCAGGCTCTGAGCTGTCAGCACACGGCCCGACGCGGGGCTTGAACTAACGAACTGTGAGATCATGATCTGAGCCAAAGTCAGACACTTAACCAACAGAGCCACCCAGGCACCCCGGTTCAGCCAACATTTATTGGACACTAGGCCCTATGGGTGAGTTGGTGATCCTGATGAGCAAGATAAGTTCCCTGCCAATAAGATGTCACTGCATTGTGAAGAATACTGCCACACTCATCAATACGGTTCTCCATTGGTGACTGTAATGGTAATTAACATTTAAGAAACACTTACCAGGTACCGGTTCAAACACTTACATGTACTGATATGCTGAATTTTTTTTTTAATATTTTTATTTATTTCTAGGAGAGAGAGAGAGACAGTGTGAGCAGGGAAGGGTCAGAGAGAGAGGGAGTCACAGACTGAAACAGGCTCCAGGCTCCGAGCTGGCAGTCAGCACAGAGCTCGACGCGGGGCTCGAACCCACAAACCGCGAGATCATGACGTGAGCGAAAGTCGGACGCTTAACCGACTAAGCCACCCAGGCGCCCCGATATGCTGAATTTTTAACCATGGGGGATACAATTATGATCTCTACTTCACAGATGAGGCACAGAGACGTTAGGCAACTTGCCCAAGATCACACAGCTAGGAAGTAGCCCAGGGAATTTCAGTCCAGGTAAGTGCTTCGAGGACCATAACCAAAGATCCCAGCTGGTGGTGAAACGTTCATAATACAAATAGTGTTGATAACCATAATAGTACTTGTTGCAGATCACATATAGCTATGTTGAGTTTTAAGTGCTTGCACATACTTATCTCAGTATTTGGTAGTTGTAAATATAAAGCGACCTTCCCATTTTTCACAATGGGACGACTGCAAAAAGGAAAGTATTTGGGGGCCAACCTGAATATATAAATTCTTTTTTTACTTTATTTATTTATTTTGAGAGAGAGAGAGAGAGAGAGAGAGAGCGAGCGCAACTGAGCCCATGTGCATGAGTGGGGGAGGGGCAGAAAGAGAAGGAGAGAGACTATCCAAGCAGGCTCTGTGCTGTCAGCACAGATCCCAACATGGGGCTTGATCCCATGAACTGCACAATCATGACCTGAGCTTAAGTCAGAAGCCGGATGCTCAACCCACTGAACCACCCAGGTGCCCCTTGAATACATCAATTCTTTAGGCTGTAGATGAAATAATCAAATGTCCACGTGTGATATTAATTTATTATTTTAGATATGCACATACTTTTAAGATTATTAATATGTTATTTAACTAATGTTTAAATATATTATATATTAAGAAATAATATGTTAATTGAGACATTGGGCTTTTTTTCACTATCACACTTTACAAAATGATTTTTTTTAACATAATTTATTGTCAAGTTGGCTAACATACAGTATATACAGTGTGCTCTTGGTTTTGGGGGTAGATTCCCATGATTCATTGCTTACATATAACACCCAGTGCTCATCCCAACAAGTGCCCTCCTCAGTGACCATCAGCCATTTTCCCGTCTCCCCAACCCCCATCAATCCTCAGTTTGTTTTCTGTATTCAAGAGTCTCCTATGGCTTGCCTCCCTCCTTCTCTATTTGAAACTATTTCTCCCCCTTCTCTTCCCACATGGTCTTCTGCTAAGTTTCCCAAGTCCCACATATGAGGATAAACATATGGTATGTCTTTGACTGACTTATTTCACTTAGCATAATACCCTCCAGTTCCATCCATGTTGCTGCAAATGACAAGATTCTTTCTCATTGCCAAGTAGTATTCCGCAGTATGTATAAACCACATCTTCTTGATCCACTCATCAATTGATAGACACTTAGTCTCTTTCCATAATTTGGCTATTGTTGAAAGCACTGCTATAAACATTGGGGTACATGTGCCCCTATGCATCAATACTCCTGTATCCTTTGGGTAAATTCCTAGTAGTGCTGTTGCTGGGTCGTAGGGGAGTTCTATTGTTAATTTTTTGAGGAACCGCCACACTGTTTTCCAGAGCGGCTGCACCAGTTTGCATTCCCACCAACAGTGCAAGGGGGTGCCCATTTCTCCACATCTTCGCCAGCATCTGTTGTTTCCTGAGTCGTTAATTTTAGCCACTCTGACCGGTGTGAGTTGGTATCTCAGTGTGGTTTTACTTTGTACTTCTCTGATGATGAGCGACGTTGAGCATCTTTTCATGTGTCTGCTGACCACTTGGATGTCTTCTTTGGAAAAGTGTCTGTTCACGTCTTCTGCCCATTTCTTCACTGGATTATTTGTTTTTTGGGGTATTGGGGTTTGTAAGTTCTTTATAGATTTTGGATGCTAACCCTTTATTATCCCATATGTCATTTGCAAATATCTTCTCCCATTCCATCAGTTGCCTTTTAGTTTTATTGATTGTTTCCTTTGCAGTGCAGAAGCTTTTTATCTTGATGAGGTCCCAATAGTTCATTTCTGCTTTTAATTCCTTTGCCTTTGGGGACGTGTCAAGCAAGAAATTGCTGCGGCTGAGGTCAAAGATGCTGTTGCCTGTTTTCTCCTTTAGGGTTTGATGGTTTCCTGTCTCACATTTAGGTCTTCCATCCATTTTGAGGTTATTTTTGTGTATGGTATAAGAAAGTGCTCCAGTTTCATTCTTCTGCATGTTGCTGTCTAGGGAACATGTAACATTCTGTGAGCCTTTGTAAGATCCTAAATATAAGGCAGCTCTCACTTTATGCTGTGGGGTAATATTTTAGGGAGAAACATCCTGCCTTATCTCTAAGTATACACCACATGTTAACCTTAACATTCTCCCAGCACCATTTGCTAAAGAGACTGTCTTTTTTCCATTGGATGCTCTTTCCTGCTTTGTCAAAGACTAGTTGGCCATACATTTGTGGGTCCAATTCTGGGTTCTCTATTCTGTTCCATTGGTCTATGTGTCTGTTTTTGTGCCAATACCATACTGTCTTGATGACTACAGCTACAAAATGATTTTATTCCATCTCTTTCTGTGCATCTTATATTTCAGAATCTTTGTTACAGCTGGGGATGGTTTCTGAATTGCCCAGCTTGCTTCCTGGATCACATAAACTTCTCTCCTATTTAATTTGAGTGTGATGCAGCACTTTTTGAGCCTTTATTGATTTTCTTGCCAAAAGATTTTAATCTCAAAGCCCTGATTCACCTAATCTTAGGACACTGTTTTCTGTTTGTCCTATTGGTTTCTATTTTCAATCACAGTATCTTACGATTTACTTTATCGCTTTTAAAGTCGTCTTTATGAGGCTTACTTCATTACAGGGGGTATGAGGCCAACTCACAGTAAAATGACCATGTTTATATCAAAAATTGTTCGTTTAAAATTTTTTTAAATAGGGGCGCCTGGGTGGCTTAGTCGGTTAAGCGTCCGACTTCGGCTTAGGTCATGATCTCGCGGTTCGTGGGTTGGAGCCCTGCGTGGGGCTCTGTGCTGACTGCCAGCTCAGAGCCTGGAGCCTGTTTCAGTCTGTGATTCCCTCTCTCTCTGACTCTCCCCTGCTCACGCTGTCTCTCTCTCTCTCTCTCTCCTAGAAATAAATAAAACATTAAAAAAATTTAAAAATTTTTTAAAATGTTTATTCATTTTTGAGAGACAGAGCATGAGTGGAGGAGGGCAGAGGAGGGGCAGAGAGAGAGGGAGACACAGAATCTGAAGCAGACTCCAGGCTCTGAGCTGTCAGCACAGAGCCCAACGCGGGGCTTGAACCCACGGACTGGGAGATCATGACCTGAGCTGAAGTCAGACACTTAACAGACTGAGCCACCCGGGCATTCTTGTTGGCTTTTTTTTTTTTTTTTTTTTTTGGTAAACCTCTTCCATCAGGTGACTTCCGTCAATGGGTCTTCCCCGAAGAATGCTTTGTTGTTTCAAAGCAAGTAATTGAGAGTCTAGGGAACACGTAGCATTCTGTGAGACTCCGTAAGATCCTAAAAATAAGGGAGTTCTCACTTTTGGCTGTGGGGTAAGTTTTTAGGAGAAATACCCTGCCTTATCTCTAAGTGTACACCACATGTTAACCTCATCTATTAAATGTGGTGAACGTCTCTGGGCAAATCTGTGATGTCACTATTCTCACATAGCACATGCATAAATTGAGACTCAGAAGGTAAGGTGATGTACCCAAGGTACCTAGCAGATGGCAGAGTCAGGACACAATGCAAATCCAAGTCTGTCTCGTCCTCTCACCCCCACCTCTCCCGTGAAAGCCCTTGGAAAGTTTCTACACCAACTTCCTGATTTAGATTGCTGGCCCTGGTAAGTCTGCAGGGCTGTGTTGACAGAATGCTAACGCTGATTAATTTATTATTCTTTTATTGCCTTCTGCTTGTATAGCTGTGTGCAGTATTTCATAAAGAGAATGGCAGAGCAATTTGCAACTATAAAACCCAGATGCTTAATTTTAATTTCTGGGTTTCTGTTTCAAATCCATTGCAGAATAAGCCAGGTTATTTACACTATACATAAATGCTCCACCATCTATGCCTAAAGATCCCCGGAAGCTGCTCCTAGGTCCTGAAGTGGTATATTTTACTTACCTTTGTTTTGCTCTCGGAAAACAACCCTTTCAGGTGTGAAGTGGGAAGTCAGTGGTGCCCTTCTTGGAGATCCAGGACAGGTGTGCGCTGGAGCTGGTCTTCCAGGCCCCTGAGAGCTGATCGTGTGCATTTCTTCCTAGCTCTGCTTGATGACGTCGCATTGGCAGCTTGAAATTAGCCACGGTGGGAGAAGTTACCCCATGGGAACTGGCAAACCCTACAAATCAATGCTCCTTCCACCGCACCCCCCCATCTTCCCCCAATTCCCCCAAATGAGTGAACATCCTTGTGCCTTGGGAATAGTAAGAGTCCTTCCCTTCTAGGTTATTCTGAAGACATCGATAAAGCATGTAGAGCTTATGGCATTGTTTGTATGTTTATTTATTTAAATAAATAATGTATACTGAGGGTTGAAAAAAAAACCAGACCAAAAAATGTTACAGTGAAAAGTAAGTTTCTTTCCCAACCTGGACCTCCACTCCGATTCCTGTCCTGACCAGGCAACCTGTTTCTCCAGATCTTTCCAGAGATATGTAAACATATATATATGTATGTATATGTATACATATATGTATGTATATGTATACATGTGTGTACATATAGATGTGATCTTTTCTTCTTTACACATGTATATTTTTTAAATGGCGGCATATCATGACAGTATTTTGCCTCTTACCGTGTGTGTGTGTGTGTGTATGTATCTCCCTCTCTCCTCTCTCTCTCTCTCTATATATATATGAGATATACATATATATATTGAGAGATACACATACATATATCTATATTATTTATCCATCATCATCATCATCATCATCACCGTCATCAATCTCTGATAGGTAAACTGGCTCATATAGACCTAACTTATTATTTTGAAGGGCTGGCCATTATTCCATTTGTGAATGCACCATGGTTTATTTAACCAGCCCTCTCTGGATGACATCTAGGTCGTATCCCACCTCTTGCCAGAACAAACCATGAGCATTGAATCTGTCTTTTGCACATAAACGTGAATGTATCTATAGGCTTATTTGCTGGAAATGTAGCTCTCAGGTCAAAGGGTATGGGTATTTTCCATTCTGGTTTGATTGTCAAATTGCCTTTCGGGGGGAATGCCATTTTACTCTTGAAAACCACAGTTTCACGAGTCCGTGAGTCCCCACAGCCTTGGGACATTGGCCAACTTTTTGATCTGTGCCATCTGACAGTCATTGGCACCCCAGGTAGGTAAATGACCCTCATGAGTATTATTGGTGAAGAAACCCAGGTCCAGGGAGGGAAGGCACGTGCTTACCCTCACCCCAACCAGGCTCCTTCACTCAATGCCCAGAACTGGTGGGTCCAGGTTCATACAGATGCCATCAGCCCTGCCAGGAAGTAGAGAATGACCTTTGAGCACTGGCGTTCTGTGAACTCTGCTTTGCAGGCTCTTTCTCATTCCCGGTTTTTCTCGAGTGAAATTTCTCAGGAACACTCAGGATCAAGAGGGTGAGAAGTTTTAGTGCTCCAGGAGGCTTCAGTACAGCTCGTTCTCTACCCCTGAACAGAATCAGCTTTCTGAAATACAGATCTTGTCATCTCATTCTTCTCTTTAAAACTTTCTGTGACCCCACATTTCTGAGTTCCTGTATCATTGGCACCAGCAGCCCCTGGGAGCTGATTAGCGACATGCCTTTGTGGGCCCCACCGGGGAAGACTTGTGGAATCAGACACTCTGGAGGTGGGGCTCGGCATTGGGGCTTCAACAGGCCGATGGTGTTGCCGATGGGTGTGCTCCAGTTTGGGTACCACCGACTTACAGAATGAAGTGGCCCTTCTTCACCGTATGCCCCCAACCCATCTTTCATTTTCCTCCCTGCAACTTCTAAACACACTTCGCTACTGGCTTCTCAGAACTCCCTGTGCTTTCTCCCCTCTGTGCTTGGGGTGGAGACCTCCAGGTGTTCCCCAATCTCTCTAGAGCAATGGAAGCTCTCATTTTCTTTCTTTTAAAATTTTTTTTAAACATTTCTTTATTATTGAGAAACAAAGAGAGACAGAGCAAGAGCAGGGGAGGAGCAGAGAGGAGGGGAGACACAGAATCTGAAGGCTCCAGGCTCTGAACTATCAGCGCAGAGCCTGATGCGGGGCTCGAACCCACAAACTGTGAGATCATGACCTGAGCTGAAGCTGGATGCTTAACTGACTGAGCCACCCAGGCGCCCCTGGAAGCTCCCATTTTGAAATTGCATTTCCCAGCCTCCCTCGCAACTGTGCTCTGGCCAGCGGGTTGTGAGCGGAAGTGAAGTACGACTTCCTACTCGTGCCCTCGGAAGGAAAGAACTTGTCTTCCCTTCCTCTTGCCCATTTCCATGGCTGGAATACATGCAAACAAATGAGGACCGGGCCTCGGGTGTGATGGAGCGTCTGGAGGGAAGGGGCCTGGCCCTCTGATGCTGTGGAATCACCACAGAGGCTGTAGACCATTTAAGCCCGGACTGTGATAAAAGAAAGAAACTTCCATTGTATGTAGCCCACTGTTACTTGTGGTCTGTGTGAACATAACTTCCCTAACACACCGCCTTCAGGTGATCCTCCATCCACCTGGCAACAGCCTGCTCCTTCCTTTTAAGGACAAAATCAAATGGGCCTCCTTTCCCTGCTCCTAGGAGAGATGACTTCTGTCTCTGCTTCAGAGCCCTTGTTGCCTCATTGGAGCAGAAGCTCCTGCTGGGGGTGGGGGGAGGGGCGTGGGCTTTGTCACGGGGGAACATTCCACAGGTCTGACTCAGTGTCTAACACAGAGTGGATTCTAACAAAGATTTTCCCGTGGCGACTCTCTAAGTCAGCTTCTGCGTTTTTCTGTGCTCCCTGTTCAAGTGTGCTCCGGTGAATTCTCTGGATGAGAAATGAGAACCAATCTGTCCTCTGGAGTGGTGGCTAGAACGGGTTTTGTCTTCCCAGAGTGGCTGTGGACCAAGTGGTGGACAGACTGACCACCAGTGGGTGCTTTGGGGGTGACCTAGGGAGTGAGGTGTGGGAGGAGAATAGAGCGGGAGAAAAAGAATTCATTACGTCTCTGCCCAACCCGCAAAGCTCCCAGCTCCCCATGTCTATTCCGAATGGTGTGGAGAGGCCTCAAGGTCAAGACTTGTGAGAAATTGTGACACAGCGAGACCTTTCTCAAAAGGCCACTCAGTTCTTGGAAACGCATGTTTCATGCCCCAGGAGCCTCTTGGCTTCTCAGAACAATGTTTGTTCTTTGGGACAGAGCTACACCAGAACACTCTGACCTTTATTCTGACTCAGAACTAAAAAGTCTAAAGCACACATTGTCAGTCAGATTGGTGATCTCTCTCTGTGTCTTTCTCTCTCTCTCTCTCTCCAAGGGCTGACAGGCTGTTAATATTCCATTGGTTCATCAAATATTTATTGGGTATCATCTTTTCGCCAGGCACTGTATAAGATGCTTGGAATACCAAGATGAAAAAGATGATCTCCCTGTCCTCACTCACTTAAGTATGGGCACAGATGTGGGAAAGAATGATCACGATAACACAAGGATTTCCAAAGTGTGGCCCCAGGATAACTGCGGGGCCCCCGAGACCCTTTGAGGGGATCCATGAGGCCAAAACTATTTTCATGATAACACTAAGATGCTGTATGCCCTTTTCACTCTTAATTTTTCATGTGTGCAAAATAGAATTTTCCAAAGGCTGCGTAAAGTGTGCTATCACAACATATTATTATGCAGAAGCAGACAGGAGAATCAGTTGTCTGTGAAGCAGACATTAAAGAGAATTTGTGAATTTGTAAAACAGAGTCACTCATACGATTTTTCAAAAAATATGCTTGGGTTTCATGAAAAGTGGTTTGTCTCCATTAACACAAAATGGGCTTATTATTGTTTTAACGATCAGTTAGGGGCACCTGGGTGGTTCCGTCGGTTAAGCGTCTGACTTCCGCTCAGGTCATGGTCTCACAGTTTGTGAGTTCGAGCCCCACATCAGGCTCTGTGCTGACAGTGTGGAGCCTGGCGCCCACTTCAAGTTCAGTGTCTCCCTCTCTGTCTCTGCTCCTCTCCTGCCCCGCTCACTCTCTGTCTCTCTCCCTCTCTCAAAAATAAATAAACATTTTAAAAATTAAGCTTAAAGATAAGCTAAAAAATAAATTCCTAAAAAAAAAATCTCCATTTTAGTTTCTAATATAGTAAATGTCAATTAATATTGACTCACATCAACAAAATCCCTTTCACGGTCAATATATGTTTTTAAACTTTCACTTTGAGATCATTGTAGGTTCACATGGGGCTGTGAGAAGGTACAGAGAGAGCCTGAGCGCTCTTCACCCAGTTTCCCCCGATGGTTAACATCCTGTATAACACTGACAGTGATACAATCCAACTCCCTGATCAGGATTCCATCAGTTTTATGAGTGTGTGCACTTAATTCTATGCCACTTTATCTCATGCAGAGATTTGTGTGACCAAAACCACAGTCAGGATGTAGAACAATTCCATCATAGGCATCTCTTCTAACTACCCTATTGGACACACAGCCCCTCCTTCCCTCTCCCCTCCCTGACCCCTGTTCAACCTCTCTATAATCCTGTCATTTCAAGGATGTTCTGTAAGTGGAATTACGGTATTACGCACCCTTTTGAGATTGGCTTTTTCACTCAGCATAATTCCCTTGAGATCCACCCAAGGGATCAATGGTGCACCCTTGCACTGTGGCTGTGTGACCATGGCTTGGAGACACCACGGTTTGGCCTCATTCCCCTGTGGAAGGACATTTGGATGGTTTGTGACTTCTGGCTATTGCAGATAAAGTTGCTATGAACATTCACGTACAGGGTTTGGAGTGAACAGAAGCTTTTACTTCTCTGGGGCAAATGCCTCCCGGGACAATTGCTGGATAGTAGATCAAGCATGTTTAGTTCTGTAAGAAGTCACCACACTTTGCTGAGTGGCTGCACCATTCGACATTCCTACCAGCGATTTATGAGGGATCTACTTTCTCTGCATCTCCACCCACATTTGGTGTTACTATGCATACTATGCATAGTATGTTACAAAGCATACTATGTCACTATGCTTTATCTTAGCCATTCTGGTTGTGTAGCGATCATTTCATTGTGATTTGAATTGCCATTTCCTGATAGCTGATGATGTTGACAAAATTTTTTTTATGTGTTTACTTGCCATCTGTATATCCTTTTCGGTGCAATGTCTGTTCATGTTCTTCGCCCATTTTTTTTTTCTCACATCAGATGGGTAATGTGCCTGCGTCGTAACAAAGTTTAAGGGTGGCACATGTCACACAATGGCGTGAACACCCAATCATCATGCTTATGAACTACAAAAGGATCTCTTCGCCCATTTTCTAATCGCACTGTTTGTGCTCATTCTTGAGTGTGGAGAGTTCTTTATGTATTCTTGATACTAGTCTTTTGCCAGATTTGTGGTTTGCAAATATTTTCTCCCAGTGCTTTTGTCCTCTTTATAGGGCCCTTCTGAGAGCAGAAGGTTTTCATTTTGCATGCTCCAATTTATTATTATTATTATTTTAATGAATCATGCTTTTTCTAAGAACTTTTCACCCAGCCCTGGGTCACAAGCATTTCTTTTAAGGTTTTTTTCCCCCCCTAAGTTGTTTTTTTTCTCCTAAAAGTGTTACATTTTACATCTAATCCTTTTTTGATGAAAAATTTTGAGTTAATTTGTGTATAAACTGTGAGGTTTAGTTCAAGGTTCATTTGCCTCCGAATGTCAATAATTTCTAAGGGATCCTGAGACCAAGGATTTCAGAACTTCGATAATAAGGCATATGAGGTACCCAAGACAGGTATGTGCAAAATGCTCTGGGAGGGTAACTTTGAGCAAGGCAGCTCTTTTTTTTACATTTATTTATTTTTTTATTTTTGAGAAACAGAGTAAGACAGAGAGTGAGCAGGAGCGGGGAGGGGCAGAGAGAGGAGACACAGAATCTGAAGCAGGCTCCAGGCTCTGAGCTGTCAGCACAGAGCCTGATGTGGGGCTCGAACCCATGAACTGTGAGATCATGACCTGAGCCAAAGTCAGACACTTAACCAACTGAGCCACCCAAGCACCCCCACCTTTTTTTTAATGATTATGTTTATTTTTGAGAGAGAGAGAGCGAGCAGGAAGAGGGTGGTACAGAGAGAGAGAGAAACAGAGGATCCAAAGCTGGGTCTGCACTGACAGCAGCAAGATGGATGCGGGGCTCAAACTCATGAACCATGACATCACAATCTGAGCCCAAGTCAGATGCTCAACCAACTGAGATACCCAGGTGCTCCAGCAAGGCAGTTCTTGAAGACTTCCCAGAGGAGGTGAAATTTGGTTCTGCTTTGGAGGTTGAATAGGATTTTACCAAGCAGGGGAGAAACCTTGTTTTCTTTTCTGTCTTCCGTAGCCAGCGATATTCTCAGTGATAAGGAAAACAAAGCGAAAGACCCTTGGAGTCAGGTAGGCCTTAGTTGAAATCCTTAACTAGCTAAGTTACTTACTTCTCCTAAGCCTCAATTTTCTTATCTGTAAAATGGTGAGGGGGATAATTCTTTCTTTTCAAGGAAACTGTAAGGATTAAATACATAGGGAAACTGGAAAGCATGCAGCATGACACGTGGAAGGCACTCAGTGGTTTATTTTCTCTGTTGCATGATTTCCTTGACATTTTATCCATGTTATGAAGTTAGACCCTTCCTTTGTTGTTCAGCCTATACTCAATTTCTTTTTTATATTTTAATTTATTATTATTATTGTCAGTTTTTAAGAGGGAATGTGAGCATGAGTCAGGGAAGGGGCAGAGAGAGAGGGAGAGACCATCTTAAACAGGCTCCATGCCTGGCATGGAGCCCAACATGGGGCTCAAGCTCCCAAGCCGTGAGATCATGACCTGAGCCGAAATCAAGAGTCAGGCTCTTGACTGACTGAGCCACCCAGGCGCCCCAGCCTATACTTGCTTTCATTCTTTTTTCCCCTATATTGCTCGAGGTGAGTGGTTCTCAAACTTTATGCACCAGCTATCACAAAGCCGATACGGGAGATTTAGTCGTGGAGGGCTTTAAAACACACTCTGCAGAGCTTCTGAGTCAGGAGGTCTGGGGTAGGACCCGGGAACATGCATTTCTAGCAAGCTTTCAGGTGCTGCTGGTGCTGCTGGTCTGTGGTCGCACTCAGAACCACTGGCACAGGTATTCCCAGTAATTGTCTCAATCGATTGTTGTGGAAGGAATCAAAATATTCACATTCTGCATGTAAATAGGGTTTCAAGGAAATGATTTGCTGTGTTTGGTTTTCTTTTCTTTTTTCTTTTTTTAAATTTTTAAATCTTTATTTTTGAGAGAGAGAGCGAGCAGGGGAGGAGCAGAGAGAGAGGGAGACACAGAATCTGAAACAGACTCTAGGCTCTGAGCTGTCAGCACAGAGCCCAACATGGGGCTTGAACTGATGGACTGTGAGACCATGACCTGAGTTGAAGTTGGACGCTTAACCAACTGAGCCACCCAGGTGCCCCTGGTTTTCAAAATCCATAGAAACCTCAATGGGGAGAGTTCCGCTTTTAAGAGGGCTAAGCTTCGTTTTGCTTTTCTTTGCAGTAAAAACCACATAACAGTACATGCAACGTCTTTACCATTTGTGAGGGTGCAGTTCAGTAGTGTTAAGTATATTCAAGGGTGGTGGAGTTTTCTTTCTTTCTTGTTCTCTGCTTATTAAATCCACTTCAGACGATAAGGAGAACAAGCAAACACGCTCTCCATCTTCAATGAGATCGGGAGACATCTCTAAGCATGAAACACAATAGGAGGACAGTAACTGGGCTGGGAATGGCAGATTTGGCAGAGTGGAGGAGACTCAACCATCCTGCCGAAGGAGGAACGTATATAAAGGAACAGCCAATTCACCCCAGAATCCTGGAAGGCTTTAGAATCACCAGAGAACAAGTACTGCAGGAAGTGGAAGTAAATCAGGTTGCCAAAACCAAGAGGACAGACTGAAATTCTTTGTCCCGGGGCCCTTGGACCCCATGTCATCAGGTGCTTCTCTCCCCAGAAGATTCCAGGTGGTTTAATCTCCGGAGAATTTTAACCAGAGAGGTTCCAGATTTCGTGACTGCAGTGCCAGCATACGGGAAGAGAGGGGGGTGCTGCATTTAGACATAGGGCTTGACTAAAAAAGGGCTCCAGGATATTTGCATAGAGGCTCATTAAGTAACATCCCGGAGCAGTGGCTTGGAGAAACCCACCTGCTGTGACGAAAAGACCTGCAATCGTAACATTTGGGGCTTCTTGTGAAGTCTGGCTGGGCACTGGACACAGTGAACCACATCGCTTGTCAAACGGTCTCCAAGCTTCTGAAGCTTTCAGTGGCCTTTTACTCGCCTCCCTTTGAAATAAAGTTTATTTAGTCACTACGTTTCCAGTGAATGAGAGGAAGAAAACAATTTTGCAAGGGCAATGCTTTGCTGCAGTTCCCACGTTGGCCTTCTCTGGGGGCTGTTTGGGCATCTGCTACAGACGGGGTGACTTAAGGAAACGATCCTTAACCTGGGATGCCTGTTGCCCTTGAAAAGGGTGCCAGCTTCTGCGTCCGTGTGCTTTTGGGCTCACAACTGGGCTAGAACGCATCCAGGGCGAGTCTGAGGTGTGAGAAGAAGAGATGAGCCACTTGTCGACTGGATTTCTTAGCTCTCACCCCTTGCTTGTTTCATAAGTGTATCTTGCCTTCTCACACCTCTGGGCTCTGCATACACACATACTTTGTCTGCAGAGCACCTGTTCCTTGTCAATAGAGTTAATTTCTGCCCCTCCCTCCAGACTCATCTGAAATACTGGGTTTCCAGGAGGTCGTCCCTGAGCCCCAACCTCCCGTCTGGATTGAGTGACCCTCTTGGTGCTTCCCCAGACCTCAGTATACCTTCCTCACCTCCTTTAGAGGAATACATCTGCTGCCTCTGGATGCAGAAGCCCAGGCTAGCTGGAGAGCCAAGTAATAATATCCCAGCAGCACCTACTTGCCTGGTCTCAAGATAAAGTGCTCTTTAATTGGGTAGAGAGCTGGACTGGGCGCTTGGGAGTAAATCAGCTCAGGCCTTTGAATTATACTTCAAAGCTCAGCAGAAGGCAGAGTGAGTGGACTGGAAAAAGAAAAAGGGAAAGAAAAACTGGAAAGAAAAAGGGCAATCACTAAAACTCATTTTGCCTCTGTCCTGAGGTTACCTACTAGGGCTGGGTTTACTGAGGCTCTTCTGAATACTGTGAACTTGAACCTGAACTCGGTACAGGGAATGTGAGATCAGGGCAATACCTGAACCCTCTGGTTCAGCACCAGAAACTAATATCTACCAGGAGAAGAGTGTGAAGTGTCTCAGTTGGTCCAGCCCTAACCTACATCATGTGTTGAATAGAATTATTATTTCGAAGCCGCTCTGCATCTGAACCCCTATGCTATATTGGAGGAATTCCTCGTGTTAGGGTTTTTCATCTCTAACATTTCTATTTTTGTTCTTCTTAGAATGTCCATGTCTGTGCTTACATTGCCCATCTGTTCTTGCATGATGTTTACTTTTTCCATGAGTGCCTTTAGTATATTAACCATGTTTTATTTGATCTTATTTTTAAATCATAGCTATTTTAAATTCCCAGTCTGGTAATTTCAACATCCTGCTATCCGAGTCCGGTTCTGATGTTCTCTGTCTCTTTGAACTGTGTTTTTGCCTTTTAGTATGCCTTGTAATTTCTTTGTTGAAAGCCCAACTGGATAAAAGAAACACCAGTAAAGAGGCCTTGGGTGATGTGGTGGTAAAGCGTAGGGAGGGCCAGCATGCTACGGTGGGAGTGTAGGGAGGGCTGTCCTAGTCTCATGATTAGGTCTCAGTCTTGTAAAGGAGCCTGTATCTCTGGGTGATGGACTTCACAAGCATTTCTAAGTTGTTCCCTCCCGGAGAGGGGAGACGGTGGGTAGAGAGTGCTGGAGCTAGGCATTTCCTTCCCCCGGGTCAGTTAGGCTCCGATAAAACCCCAGTAGAAAGCTCTGGAAGAAACAGTTCCTACTGAGAACAGGTGTTGGGAGGAAGGAACACAGTGCTTTGGTATATTTATTTCCTTCTTGCCCTGGCAAAGCTTGGCAGGATTTTCCTTCCATAGTCACTGAATTCCAAGATTCACTATGAGCACCTGGTCAGGCTGCTGGAGGAAAACCTTGTCCCCACGACTGGGTGCCCCTGGAGGTTTTCTCTCTTGGGCATATTCACACCTGCAAGTTTATCGCTTAGATCCCCCTCCCCTGGCACTGGTTCCCTTAGAAGTTTCTGCTTCAGCAGGTTGTGAATCTCTGGATCTGTCCGTTTCTCCAATTTGGGGGACAGGAGTGTGCCCTGAGACCCCATTTCTTTGACAGATTTAAGAAGAGTTGTTGATTTTTTTCAGTTTGTTCAGCTTTGTCCTTGCTGTTAGGACAGAGTGACGGCTTCCAAGTTTCTTAAGTGCTGGACCAGAAAGTGAAAGTCGGGGATTTTTTTTTTTTTACTTTTTTTCCCATTGTAGTAAAATATAGATAACATGAAGTTGATCATTTGAACCATCATCTAGTGTCCAAACCAGAGGCATGAAGTACCTGCACATTGTACGACCGTCACCGTCATCGTCTCCAGAACTTTCTTATCATCCCAGACTGAAACCCATTAAACAGTAACGCCCCGTAATGTAAGTGCTAACTCTTACACTGTTGTTGATGTCATCATGATTATCATGTAGTGAAGAGCTGCAATTGTTCGATTAGGAGGTTAGGCATCCTTCTCAAGAGCATGTTTCGGGGGGTGGGCATCATGATTTGCTTTGTTTTTTTTATTTTGAGAGAGAGCGCGAGTGACAGAGGGGCAGAGAGAGAGAGAGGGAGAGAGGGGAGGGTAAAGAGAGAGAGAGACAGAATCCCAAGCAGGCTCCGCACGGTCAGCTCAGAGCCTGATGCAGGGCATGAACACATGAACTTTGGGATCTTGATCTAGCGGAGGTCGGAGCTACCCAGGCGCCCCATGGTTTGCTTTTAAGAAGCCGGCTGATGGGCTCGGCATGTATGTTTTAGAAAGGAGGGGTCACTAGTGGGGAACAACCAGGGACTGAGTGTGCCGGTGCTGCCCCTTCAAGTCAGAGCGAAGCAAGCCCTGGAAGTCTGTCCTAAATGAAAACATTCATCAGGGTAAACGTCCCGGCTCCCCATTGACTTCCTCTCACTAGCTTTGTTTCACTGTTTCATCTGCCCAGGAGCAGAGCCTTGAAACTCCCAGAGAGATGGATGGGGCAGATTCCAGGTGCTAATCTCATTTCCAAATGTAATTGGTACCTGAATTACGAAGCTCTCAGCTTCCAAAGGCTGTGTTCACAAAGCCATCCATTCTCCTCTCCGGGGAGGTGGGCCAGCATGCCACAGGGGTGCATGTTCGTTGTTCCAACGATGGAGAGGTAGCAAAGTTGGTGCAACCTTTCCGGGGGGCAGTTTCACAATACGTATCAAAAAATTTAAATTTGCAGAACCTTTGGCCCAGCAATTTCAGTCTGAGGATTTAATTGATCTCAAAGAGGTAATTGGACAAATGGGTAAGGATGTTTGTACAACGATGCTTGTATAGCAGCTTTGTTTACAGTTGTGAAAAATTGGAAGGATTCTAACCGTGCAACAATAGAGGACAGTGTACGTCGATTATGGTGCCCACAATGGCATATTTACTGGGTGAGTATTGCCAAAGATGGGGCTGAGCTGTAAGGAGAAGCCTCCACAGCGTTCAGGCTTATCCTGCGGAATTTTCCCTGCTTCATGTTCTCCCACTAGAATGACTGTTATTGATGGCATGGATGAGTCTGTCAGTAACAGTGCTTTTGAGGGGCAAATGTTTATATAGGAAAACGTTTATATTTAGATCCTAAAATTCACTACAACATTTTAAACAAAATCATTTGGGAGAAAAAGTTTCGCATTATATCCCAAACAAAATAGATGATAGATGAGAAACTCACATAGAAGTATTGATAAGTCAACCAAGTGACCCAGACTGTCCAGATCCTAATACGATGGTTTTTAAAAAATGTATATGTATATATATGTACATATGTATACGTATATATATGTATTTTTAATGTTTTATTTATTTCTGAGAGAGGACAGAGAGACAGCATGAGCAGGGGAGGGTCAGAGAGAGAGGGAGATACAAAATCTGAAGTAGGCTCCAGGCTCTGAGCTAGCTGTCAGCACAGAACCTGACGCGGGGCTCGAACCCGCGAACCGTGAGATCATGACCTGAGCTGAAGTTGGACACTTAACCGACTGAGCCACCCAGGCACCCCAGTGTATATGTGTATTTATGTGCACATGTATATATGTGCACACACACATATGTGTACATGCGCACATGTACATGTATATATGCGCATACATATATGTATATATGCATACATGTGCACATGTATGTGTATATATATGTGCATAAGTATGTGTATATATGTGCATATGTATATCTGTATATACAGAAAACACATACATGCATGCATACATTTTACTGAGTTTTACCTTAGTAAAATTTCAAGAAATTGGTTGAGGGTTTTGAATTAATGTGTATTTACTTTTTCCTATTTACTATAATGGGAATAGGTTCCCTTTTGTTATTTTTATTAAGGACATCTGTGTTTTAGGACCTGGTTAGTGAAAGGAAGTGGGATATGCCAGGACTGCGGGGGACCCTGCTGCCTGAAGGTCAAATCCAACCTCCATGGGCTCCATGGTCCTCCAGCTCTACCCTTTCTGTCCCCAGGGCTTGGGATCTGCCGACCTGTTGATCCTTGCAGGGGCTCCTGACCTTGACTGACCATGTCTGGCACAGCCCCTGGACCCCTCACTCCTGAAGCTGAGCTCAGCCTCCCCCTTCTAGCCTCTCCCCCTTTTGCCCCCTCCCCCAGCACTCCCAAATCTGGGGAGAGTAGCTACTTTCCAGGTTCCAAGTTGGAGCCCCTCAACCGCCTCACCAAGTTCAAGTCCTCCCCTCTAGCAGATGATCTTCCTCAGCAACCAGAATGGGGGGCTGGGAGGAAGCAAGCAACAAATGCACAACTCGAATAAAAGTCAAAACCAAAAGTCAACTGAGTTGAAAAGCAGATTATAAATAATGGTTACACTAGTTAGGAAGCTTTTGGCTGTATGTAACTCAAAAAGCAGTGAAAACATGAAGGAAATCTTATTATCTCACCCAGGAAGCTCAGATTTGGCAACACGATGACATCACCAAGGACTCAAGCTCTTTCCATGTTTCCGCTCTGCCAGGCCATTGGCTCATCCTCTGAGTCTCCTCCATCTCCTGGTCCCCAGGTGACTGCGATCGTGCCAGGAGTGGCACACAGCTGACACTGTATAGAGGCAGAGAAGACCTTAAGATGTCTTTCTCTGAGATTAAGGAAATTTTCCCAGAACAACCATCAATTTCCCTTCATTGCTCAGGGTAAGAACCAGGTCACGTGCCTCATTCTTAAACCAATCAGCGTCCACAGGGAGTGGGCACATCACCGAGCCGAGACCAGCAGATCTAAACCCAAAGTGACCATCAGCAATACCTGTGAGGTCCAGGCGCCTGAGTCCTCAGCAAGCCCAGTCTGCAGTATCTCTCTGGGGGTGGACCTAGGGCTTCACACATATCGTTTAATTCCCTAAATATTTTTGATGGACAGAAGGGATCAGAACCATTCTTTCACACTAATAATTCACGTCCTGGGACCAGGGAAGGGGCTCTTTTCCCTGAAGCACTTGGCCACTAGACACCTGAAGAATAATCAGGCTTTTTGCAGAGAAATGATGGAAAGCTGTTGTGTAGGTGAACGATAATATTTGACAAATATGGTGTGCTCCTATTTCTTTAGGTTAAAAAATCATATAAGTTTGTAAAATGACATATATGTCAAGAAAAAAGCCTGGAAGAGCATGGATCAAACTTTTACTAGTGATTATCATGATGTGGGGTGGGGAGAATTAATTACAGCTGGTTTTGTTGAACTTATACAATGAACACTAACCACCTAAGCAGACAAACAATGAAGATATATACATCTTGGGGGGAAATGATTACAAAAAGACAAAACAAGAACTTGTAAGGGATGAAATGCTGCTTTACCTCTGCGAGGTAACCTCTGTGTGGGGAGCAAGTTCCCTGTTGAAGAACTGGTTGCTATGAGCTGAGAATTTGTCACTGACCCACTGAGTGTTCCTCTCTTTCCCATTTGAGCAGGAGGAAGGTAAACTCTGATCAGGACAGTCCCACTTCCCATGCCAGTGATTGGCTTAAGCCAGGGCATGTGATGCAACTGTGGCCAATAAGATGTGAGAAGGCACCTGCTGAGGGCATGGTGTGTGTTTCTGGGAAATGTTTCTTTACTTTCCGAAGAGACAGGAAAAGAGGGTCTCCTCTTTCCCCACCCATATTCTTGACTATATGTGATGCCTTGATATTGGGGTCACAATCTTGTGATTATATGGGGACAAAGTTCACGCACTGAGGGCGGCAGAGTGAAAATAACTTGGTACCATGTTTTTAAACCTGAAGTGTAATTCCCATATAATAAAGTGCATAAACCTTAAGTGTACAGCTTGGTAAATGTTTATGTATGTACGCAAGTAACCACCACTGGATCAAGATGCAGAAAGTTTCCAGCACTCCAGAGGGTTCCATTATGCTCCTTCCTGGGCAGTATCCAACATCCATTGTTCCGAATCCTAGCTCCATAAATTATTAAATTTATTTTAACTGAACTTCATATAAGTGGACTCATACAGTACATACTACTTTGTGTTTGGCTTCTTTTGTCCAGCAAATTTTCTTTGACATCCATTTATGTTTTTGGGAACATCAGTAGTTTATCTTTAAAAAAAAAATCATGTGTAGGGTTCCAATGGTACCACAATTTTGTTTATCCATTTCCTACTGATGGACATTTGCACTGTTTCCAGTTTGGGGCTATTAATGCCCGGTGTGGGGGGAGATGCAGTAAACATTCTATGTACCCCTCTTTGCGTGAATGGGTGTCCCCATGTCTCTTGTATGTATATCTAGGAATGAGATTTCTAAGTCATAAGATAACACTTTATTTAGTTAGTAGATATTGCCAGTTTCCAAAGCGGTTTAACCAACCTCTACTCCCACCAAAACTGTGTGGGATTTTCAGTTGCTCTAGATGCTCATCAATACTTGATGTTGCCAGTCTTCAGTTTTGTTCATTCTGGTGGGGAGCAGCAGAATGGACAGAATGGACCAGAAGACACTCGTGATACCTTGTAGTTTTAGTTTGCATTTCTCTGCTGAGCTTCTCAAGTGCGTTTTGGTCATTTCCCCTTCTAAGAGGTGCCTGTTCAAGTCTCTTTCCCTTCCTGAAAGTGAGTGGTTTTGTCTTATTGACTTGTAGGTGTTCATTTATGTTCTGGACGGAAGTTCTTTGTTAGATGCATGAAATGCAAATATCTTCTCCCAGCCTGTAGATTGCTTCTTCACTGCCTTTATAATGTCTTTTGATGAACGTACGTTCTTACATTTAATGAAGTCCAAATCATCAATGTTTTCAGGATAGTGTTTTTTTTGTGTGTGCACATGTTCAGGTTCAGAGATATTTGCTTACCCCTGAGTTTATGAAGGTATCTTTAAATAGTTTCTATTTTTAATATTTTCTTTGAGAAGCCTGATTCTTTTTAACTTTTACATTTAGGTCTGTGATATACATCACATTAATTTTTATATATCATGTGAGATAAAGATTCATTTCTTCCCCCCATACAGATTATTTTCCATATGGGTATCCAATTTCAATCAAGTCAAATGAATATACATGTTTGGTTCCATTTCTGGCCTCTCAATTCTGTTCTACTGGTCTATTTGTTTATCTGTGCCAATACTACACTGACTTAATTACTATGGCTTGATCTTTTTAAAAACTAATTTTATAATTTTTAGTGTTTATTGTTTATTTTTGTTTAATGTTTAATGTTTATTTTTGATAGAGATACCGTGTGCTGGCGTGTGCGGGGGAGGGGCAGAGAGATAGGGAGACAGAAGATTCAAAGCAGGCTCTGCACTGACGGCAGAGAGCCCAATGCAGGGCTTTGTGGGAATTTGATTGTGATTGTATTGACTCTGTAAGTCAGTTTAAGGACTGACTTAACAATATTCAATCTTCCAATCCATGGTTTATTTCTCTATTTAGATCTTCCAGATGACTTTGTTGGACTTCTGATTTCATTGAATCAACCCTGGGGTTACCTTACCTTAGTTTTCTTGTTGTTATAGAACAAGATTATATACATGTATTATGTAAATATTTTACTTGCTGCTTAAGTAATTTTTTTTTCCTGGCCACTTGCAACCCAAAACATCTCAACTAATATAACTAATATAAACTTGTCCTATAGTCTGATGGATTAGGCAAAAGGCTGGAGTCTATGCTATGCCCTGTGTGGCCATGAGTAAGTCACCCAACATTTCGTGGCCAGTCTCCTTACCCATGGAAGTCTCACGAGGTTGGAAAGTTCTTCTCTGTTTCACAAACTAGCAAACACTGACTCATCTTTTTTTGTTTGTTTGTTTGTTTCAGTTTAAGTGCCATTTTCTTTGGGAAGGCTTCTCTGACTCTTCCATTTAAAACCTAGATATTTTGGGGCATCGGGGTGGCTCAGTCATTTAAGGGTCTGACTTAAACTCAGGTCATGATCTTGTAGTTTGTACATTTGAGCTCTGCGTTAGGCTCTGTGCTGACAGCTGGGAGCCTGGAGCCTCCTTTGGATTCTGTGTCTCCATCTCTCTCTGCCCCTCACCCGCTCATACTCTGTCTCTCTCTTTCAAAAATAAATAAACATTGGGGCACCTGGGTGGCTTAGTCGGTTAAGCGTCCGACTTTCGCTTAGGTCATGATCTCGCGGTTCGTGGGTTCGAGCCCCGCGTCGGGCTCTGTGCTGACTGCCAGCTCAGAGCCTGGAGCCTGTTTTAGTCTGTGACTCCCTCTCTCTCTGACCCTCCCCTGCTCATGCTGTCTCTCTCTCTCTCCTATAAATAAATAAAAATATTAAAATAAATAAATAAACATTAAAATAAATAAATAAATAAAACCTGTGTATTTTGGGGGCACTTGGGTGGCTCAGTCAGTTAAGCATCTGACTTCAGCTCAGGTCATGGTCTCATGAGTTCAAGTCCCACATTGTGCTCTGTGCTGACAACTCAGAGCCTTGAGCCTGCTTCAGATCCTGTCTCCCTCTCTCTCTGCCCCTTCCCTGCTCACACTCTGTCTCTCTCTCTCAAAAAAAAAAAAAAAAAAATTAAAAAAAAATTTAAAACCTAGATATTTTGACGGCAATTGAGTGGCTCAGAACTCACTCAGTTTGTGAGTTCAAGTCCCACTTTGGGCTCTGTGCTGACAGCCCAGAGCCTGGAGCCAGCTTGGGATTCTGTGTCTCCCTCTCTCTCTGCCCCTTCTCCGTTCATATTTTCTGTGTGTCTCCCTCTCTCTCTCAAAAATTTTAAAAAAAATTAAAAAATTTTAAACTTAGATATTTTAAAGGAAAAAGAGTGGCTCAGAACTCACTCAGTTTGTGAGTTCAAGTCCCACTTTGTGCTCTGTGCTGACAGCTCAGAGCCTCGAGCCTGCTTGGGATTTTCCTTCTCTCTCTCTGCCCCTCCCCTGCTCATGTTCTGCCTCTCTAAACATTAAAAAACAATTTTAAACCTGGATTTTCTTTTCCTATATACACCTTCCAAAGCAGTCAGTACACTGTAATGTCACTGCTTGCATGTTTATCTCCGTCAGTACCTTCCTGGATCCGTCAGAGTCTTGGTAGGGAACAGAGGGCACGCTTAAAGGGCTTAACTGAGGAGAGTTTAATGAAGAGACAATTATAGAGGAATAGACGGGATTAAGGGATGATGAAGTGTCCCAGGGATTAGCCACAGAGATAAGCCGTTATCTCTGAAGAATGAAGATAAAAGAAGCTCTACTAGAAACCAGTGAGAGACCTAAGCTATGGAAGAGGGACTGCCCAACAGATATTCTGGGCTATAAGGGAACATAGCCATCATGAGAACCATGGGCAGATGGGGAGGGGAGGATAAATACCCACCTCGTACTCCCCTCACCCTCTGACTTCAGCTCACATTGGATCGACCCAACCAGAAGACAGAGGGCAGAGGAATCCAGGTGATAACAGTCTGTAGAGGTCACCCTCTTGGGACACAAAGTAGAGAAGCAAAAGGCAGGGAAAGGATATGGGAGAAGAAATAGGTAATGTTCAGTATAGTTACCTTCAGCATAAACCTCTTGAGATTGGACACCAGGCTTCAAAAAATACATTGCCATCGTGTTTCACACACTTGTCGTAAAAATCCAAACATCACAGGGTATTTTTATTTTTTATTTGTTTTAAATTTTGTTTTTAATGCTTATTTATTTTTGAGACAGAGAGAGACAGAGTGTGAACAAGGGAGAGAGGGAGACACAGAATCTGAAACAGGCTCCAGGCTCTGAGCTGTCAGCACAGAGTCCGACATAGGGCTCGAACCCACGAACCGCGAGATCATG
Source organism: Hyaena hyaena (assembly GCF_003009895.1). Lineage (NCBI taxonomy): Eukaryota > Metazoa > Chordata > Mammalia > Carnivora > Hyaenidae > Hyaena > Hyaena hyaena. Next base: position 348,044 of record NW_024080761.1, read on the forward strand.
ACCTGAGCCGAAGTCAGATGCTTAACCGACTGAGCCACCCAGGCGCCCCCATAGGAAATTTTTAAAAGGACCCTATTAGCTCTAGAATAACCGTAGCTAACAATTTGTTATCGAACATTTCAGGTCTCACCTATACACAAACTGAATATGTGGGTCTGCGGAAGATTGTGTCTCCAAAAATGACCACATCAATATTTCTGGTCCCATATGCTCTTCCAGACGCTGCCACTCCCTATCACTAGGTGAATCTATTTCCCTTCCCCTTGAACCTGGAGAGGGCTCTGTGATTACCTTGACAGAGAGAATATGGCACAAGTGCTGCTGCTTGACTTCCAAGGTTAGGTTATAAAAGGCAAAATATGGCTTTACCTGGAGATCTCTTTCTCCTGGGCCACTCACTCTGGGAACCCAGCCATCACATTATGCAGAAAAGCTGTGGTCACATGAAGAGCCCTCATGCGAGTGTCATGGCTCATTGTCCAGCTGAGGTCCCAGCTGATAGTCAGCATTAATTGCCAGATGAGTGAAAGAATGAGGTTCCAGATGATTCCAGCTTCCAGCTGACACTGCGTGAAGCAGAGGGACTCGTCTCTACCAAGCCCTGGCCAAACTGAAGAATCGTAAGCAGGACCAAAAAAATGTTCAAGCCACTGGGATTTTGTGTAACTTGTTAGGTTCGCCATACTAGCTAGAACAGAAGTCGTGTTAGGGGGTTAACCTCTCAGGCTCCGGAGTCAGACTTCTTGAGTTCTCTTCTGCCTCTTTCCGCCCTCTATAAGTTTGGGCAAGTTGTTCAAATTCTAATTCTCACCTTCTTCATCTGCAAAATGGGAACAATGATACTAGACATCTCAAAGAGGAAGATTTGTGTATAAAACAATCAGCTCAGTTCCCAGCTGATAATATTATTATTATAATCCTTGATTATTGATTCTCTAAAAGACCACCAGGAAAACGTGTTGATTAAACAAAGCTGAGTGTAAGAAAGGGAGAACACCACCTTGAGGGGTCCTGGTGGTCTTTGAATGTTGATGACATGAGGGAAGGATCTTGACGGGGGTTTAAAGGCTGTGCTGGGCGATTTTAAGGTGGGTCACATAAGGCAGGTGACTGGTTAAGATTGGACAAAATTTATGACCTAAGAGCTTTGGATTGGTGGCCCTGGGGAGGCAAGGGACTTGGAATGAGTCCAGATGAGCAAATTTTGTTTCGATAAGTAAAGCATTTGGTTGGTTCTGTCTTATCTTCTGAGAGCAGGTATTTCCTAAAGCAAGCAACTAAATTATTACTTGGTCGCGGTATTATTTAATGCAGGGACAGAGAAGTGCATTGCTTTCAGCTCTCATCATTATACTTTTTATTTTTCATGGAAAAGGGCTCATAGCCTACTCCACCCATTATGTTAAAACTTGCCTTTTCTTTGAGCGCCATTTCTTGGAGATCTTTCCTTATCAGTACATATCAGTTCATTTTATTCTTTTTAACAGCTGCTTGATATTCACTTGTATGGATCCAGCATGATCTGTTTGCCTTTTCGCATATCAATAGACACCTGGTGTGTAAATGCAGTGGGGTGAGGGGCTCAGACCCTTAGCTCAGTGCCTGGCGCATGGTAGATAGTCGGAAAGGGTTTGTGATTGGAAGGAGCGTGTACGTGAACTCTGTACGAGTAAGGTCTGGGGGGGATGGTAGGGCTCCCCTGTTACTGAATCGTATCCCACCCTGGTGTTGTCACTGTATTAGGAGTCATCTCAGGGTGTGCACAGCACGGGAGAGACCCAGAGGTCCCTGTGTGCCCCCAGGGAGGGGTGGGGGAGAAGCATGAAAAATAGTGGCCTGGTGGCAAGCTGGGACGCGGAGCCGCTCGGGTTCCCAGGAGAGAGGCGGAGGCATTGAGTCCGTGCCAGTGGGAACAGATCACGAGTTTCAGCTCATGGCATCAGGATGCCACTGACCAGGCAGGGCGAGGGGCACCTCATGGAACCCCAAAGGACAGGACCAGGGCTACTTCTTCCCGTTGCCTTGAGGCCATGTCCCCTACATCCAGATGTCATCAAAGAGGAAACATTTGAAAACCAAAGAAGCATCACTGTAGGGGTTTTCAATTTGTAACTAGACACAACATTTAAGAAGAGACTGAGGCAAAACGAAGCCCTGGGTTTTTCTTTTCTTTTTCTTTTTTAAAATTTTTTACATTTATTTATTTTTGAGAGAGTAAGACAGAGCATGAGTGGGGGAGGGACAGAGAGAGAAGGAGACACAGAATCCCAAACAGGCTCCAGGCTCTGAGCAAGCATTCAGCACAGAGCCTGCCACGGGGCTCGAACCCACAAACCATGAGATGATGACCTGAGCAGAAGTCAGATGCTCAACCCACTTGGGCGCCCCAGCCCTGGGTCTTTCCACAAGGGGCAGTACCACCCAGTTGGGAGCATTTGGAAGTGGGTGGGGTATTTCCTCCCACTTTTTGATTATGGAAATTTTCTTTTTTTTTTTTTTAAGTTTATTTATTTATTTTGAGAGAGAGAGCACGCCCACACCCATGTGAGCAAGTAGGGGAGGAGAAGAGAGAGAGGGAGAGAGAAAATCCCAAACAGGCTCTGTGCTGTCAGTGCAGAGCCCTACTCAGGACTCGATCTCACAAATTGTGTGATCACAACCTGAGCAGAAACCGAGAGGCAGAGGCTTAACCAACTGAGCCACCCAGGTGTCCCTTGACTATGAAAATTTTCAAGCAGAAAAATAAGAGTAATTCAACAAATGCACATATATCCATCACCTGGATTTCTCGATTGTTATGTTTTTTCCCCATAATTGTGCTATTATTTTGAAGTAGCTTAAAGTAAATTACAAACATCCTGACATTTCACCCCAAATGCATTTCTGAAAAAGAAGTTTTTTTCTGCATAATGCGGGGGTGTTCTTAGTTGACATTGGCGAGCGCTGCCGGCAGTTATGTGGGCGAGGGGCAGGGAGGCTACGTGCCCTGTGATGTGTGCATGGTTTACTTCGCCTCAAGGAAGAGTTGCCGGCCCAAAGGTCCGATAGCATCATTCTGTGCAAAGCCTGCTCTATAGAAAGACAAGTTTGTGTGGGAGGGTGTGTGGGGGGTACGTGGGAAGGCTGCTATCATATATTTATTCATTTTATATGTATGTCTTTATTATAAAAGTAACACATAATCTGGTAAGATTTGGGGAGGCACACAAAAAAGTTACAAAGGAGAAGCAGGAAACAAATCCCCTGCAGTCTCATCTCCCGACTCAACCAGTATTAACATTTTAGCAAATTTCCTCAAGCTTCCATCTCCTCATATAGTTGAGATCGTCCTTTCTCTATGCATTGTACTATCTCTGTATATCTGCATTTTATATCTATACGAGTTTTCTACCTTAGGAAGGCCTGCTTTTAACTGGTGATTTAAAGTCTCCTGACTCTTGCCTACTCACCACAACCTAGTAGGGTGGGGAGCTAGGTGGAAAGAAATCTGTTTCTGAAATGTAACATATGCCGTGTTTAAAAAATGAGCCTGCTGGGGCGCCTGGGTGGCTTAGTCGGTTGAGCGTCCGACTTTCGCTTGGGTCATGATCTCGCGGTTCGTGGGTTCGAGCCCCACGTCGGGCTCTGTGCTGACTGCCAGCTCAGAGCCTGGAGCCTGTTTCAGTCTGTGACTCCCTCTCTCTCTGACCCTCCCCTGCTCATGCTGTCTCTCTCTCTCTCCCCAAAAATAAAAAAAAAAAAAAAAAAATGAGCCTGCTGGGTCGCTTGGTAATTTGCTTGCATTCTCCCTACTCATGACCTCAGCTAACCCTCAGACTGACTTTGTGATGTAGGGCATATCATATCCAATTTCCAGATGAGATGCCTAAGGCTGAGGGAGCTTAAGGAGCTACCCAAAGGTTCCACAGCCTGTGCATTTCACCATATGGCCCTGAATACAACCATGGATTCCCTGACCGGCTCCGGGGAGAGGGAAACAGGGATACTGGGGTTGGAGAGCAGGTACTTGACCCAAAGATCTCGGGAGTTGCGGGACTCACAGACGCTCTCCTCCTGAATCTGGAACAACACATAGGACTTATCCAGTCTGAGGGGTTCCCTCTCTCCTCTTCGATCATCCACTTCTCGGTTGGGGTGTGGTTTGGGAAAAGAAGAGCTTACCCACATATGTCTGTGTTTGTGGACCCGGGGCCAGTCCCTGGATTGAAAACACGAACTATTTGTAGTAGATGCAAAATGGCTGCAAATTCTTTGGCATTCTTTCCATTCAAGAGGAGGAACCTATCTTCCTCCCCTTGAGGCTGGGCAGGCTCAGTGAGTGCTTGACTAACAGAACACAGGAGAAGCAAAGTTGTGCCTGTTTTCAGGCCAACTCCTTTAGAAACTGGAAGGTCCACATTCTGTCTCTTGGAACACTTGCTCTTAGAGCCCAGCTGCTGTGCTGTGAGGAAGCCCAAGCGACCCCATGGAGAAGCCCCTGTAAGATAATATAGGCCATTGGTCTATGGCCCCAGCAGAACCCTAGCCATCAGCTAGCACGAACTGGGTGCCCATGAGAGTGAGCCATCTTGGAGGTGAATCCGCCAGCCGCCCCATCAAACCTCCCCAGCTGACACTGTGTGGAGCAGAGATGAGCCAACCTTGCTGAGCCCTGCCCAAATTGCAGGTTTGTGAGCCAACTCACTGATTGGTGTCATTTTAAGCCATGACATTTTGGAATGGCTTTTTATGCAGTATTAGCTAACCAGAATTCTGCCACTTTCTGAGCCCATCTTCTAAGGCAAATGATATGTGAAACCTCACACACATACTCCCTGCTTTCATCCTCACACTTCCCTCTAAGGGAAGAAAAACAACAGCTAACATTTATTCAGCGCATGCGATACGCCTAGTGCAGTTCAAAATCCCTTTTCTGTGCCGATTCATTTAATTGTCCCAATGACGCTGTTGCATAGGTGTTCTTGTCCCCACTTTGCGGGTGTGGAAACAGGCACCGGGACCCCATGCAGGTTATGGCAGAGCCAGGGATGCAGTTGCCTGATCTGAAAGCCAGCAATGCTAACCACTGTCGTGTTCTGCCTCTCAGGCAGAGGGCTGATGGGACGGCCGAGTCCAGATGGGCAAAGTGACTTCACATTTGCACAGCTAATGAGTGCCTTTGGAACTCATCCCCTGGGTTCCTCTATGGAAGCTGCCATGGTCCGGACAGTGTTGACTGCCCCCTGGAACCTGTCTCAAGGTGAGCAGGGCTGGCTCTGACCTCTGATAGTGTTCCCCAAGCTTGATCTTCTTCCTTACTCTGCAGGTGTGACACCCGGTGACCACTGACTATTCCCACACCTTCAATTCCATCCTCAAAGCACTGGATTTTTCCAGTGAAGAAAATGCTGTAGAAGAATGTGCCTCAGGCTCAGTAGGACTTTTTGACATTCCAAGGATAGTTTGCGCTTTGGCCACTCCCTGGCTCCTCCCCACTCTCCCCTTTCCTGCACCTTCTGCCCCCTCTGCTTTGCAAACAAGGGATGGAGGTGTCCAGGGCAGGATGTCAAGGATAGGGGACAGTGAACACGAGCTTTACGTCCCCATAGACTTGTGACCTAGGGCGATTATTTAACCTCTACTTACTTATCTATAAAGTGGGATTACAAACAGTCACTTCTTCATAGGGTGGTTGTGAAACTCAAATGAGGTAATATATGTGTTTTCCAGAGCCTCTTTCAGGGTAAGATTTGTTGCCTGTGGCTCGCCAGTTGCCTGTAGGTCCCACAGTTGTAAGACAGTATCTAGAGGCTTCTGTAAAAGCCTCTGTGGTCATCCGCTGAAGCCCATGTGTCTGCCCACCGGTACAGAGGGGCACCATGTGCCTTCTGCCTCAGTCCTGCCTCCCAGACGCAGACAGAACTTCCAGGCACATCTCCCAGAATGGATTAAGAGGGCTGGTCCTCCAAAGGAGCCTCTGCGACCAGGAAAGTGAAGATTCGAGAAGTCTCTGTTTCAGTTGCTGGGTTGCCTCCGCCGAGATGCGTATATCAGAACACTGCCACCCCTCCAGGTCTGGGGCCACACTGCCTCCATCCTGACCGAAGGCAACAAATTGGATGTTCTAGGACCTTCTTCTCCACAAAAAAAAGCAGAGCCCCACTCACCGGACCTCTGCCATCGCTGCCGCAAGAGTAAACCCAAACGCTCTAAGAACATGCTCGGTAACGCTGAGAGTGGAAATCCGCCTCGCTTCTGGCTTCCCAACAGGGCCTCCAGTTTCAGAAGACAGGCTAGTCTGGAAGTCAGGACCCCATCTGTAGATGCGGGTTTGCCAGCCTCTAGTCCGTGGTCAAGTGTGCACAAAGGGGCTAAGGAGTTCGGCGAGCCAACCCATGATGTCAGAAGTACATGGCAGATTCCTAGGAACCACTGTACCTGTTCACTACTTTGGTTTGTACTTATCTATGATCCCTTTTTGGCGCCTTACTTTGCCAGTACCCTAAGGACACGCTCAGTCTCCCCCACTAGGCTACGAACCCAATGAGGAAAAGGTGAGCTACAGCTGGGGCCTCCCGAGGCAGAAGGACAGAACGTAGGCAGCACGTCCGTTTCTTCTGGGCTCGGATGAACCAGCTGACGGAACGCAGAGCCTGGCCATGGGGGCCTAGAAGGCCAGACTCAAAATTAATTCCCTCAAGGAGGCCCTCAAATGAAGAGGCTCTGTGATGCCTCTGGGCCGTGTGTGGGCAGAAGAGGACAAAGCTTGAGGCAAGTAGGAAGGAGGCTTTCTCCCACCCACCTGAGCTGTCATGATGCGACACTGATTACGAAGGAAGAGAAGCTGAAGACATGTCAGTTCTCCGCGGCAGCATCTCCCAAAGCTAATCTGGGTCGATGCATCCGGTACCTGAGCTCCCAAATAAGTGCATTGGGTAGCATGTCAGAAATCAGCTCTCGGCAGCTCAGTGCAACCCAGAGGCTAAAAGCAAGGGCTCTGGAGTCAGACAGCCATGGTTCTTATGTGCGCAGTGACCTGGGGAAAGTGACTTAAACCCTCTGAGCTTCCGTTTCCTCTTCCCTACAGGGCGGTTGACACCTGGATGTCAGCTGTGTGTAGCACGGAGCACAGTGCCTGGCACAGAGTAAGTCCTGGATACAGGGAAGCGATTGGTGAAATGAAAAGGGAGGGGCGCCTGGGTGGCTCTGTAGGTTAAGCGTCCAACTTTGGCTCAGGTCATGATCTCGCAGTTTGTGGGTTCAAGCCCTGCGTCGGGCTCTGTGCTGACAGCGCAGAGCCTGGAGCCTGCTTCAGATTCTGTGTCTCCTTCTCTCTCTGCTCCTCCCCTGCTCACGCTCTATCTCTCTCTGTCTCAAAAATAAATAAACACAAAAAAATTAAAATGAAAAGGGAGAGGGAAGGGACTCCTATTGAGGATGGCCTCTTTGTCCACTGCTCTCTCTACACCATCACCCTCAGCTTTTCTAGCAATTCAGAGCCACCGAGTCAAGGATAGTAACTCCCAGAGGTTGCAACTCAGCGGCACAGAAACAACCCTGTGAAGTTGGATTTCTCCTCCCTGTTTCAGAGGGAAGGAAACTGCAGGAAAGCAGACACTTTTAGGGCCTCACCTGCACCCTTCTGCCCTTACAGCCCCTCCCAACAGCCAGCACCTACATTTCTTTGCCCGAGCTTTTCCGGTTGCCATTGGCCTGGACGACTCAAAGGGGAACATTACCAGCCCCCGGCAGCTTTCAACCACTGACTGGTGGGAGTTTGTGCAGAGAGAGTCTGTGTTGACCCTTGGAGGGGGGGTGGTAAGATAACCCCAAGGGATGGACTCTATAATTCATCCCAGAAATCCTCAATGGGATTAAAACTTCCCATCTAATAAGATACAGCTATCCTTGTGACACATGAAGAAGTTCTCCCCCTCTCTCCCACAAGAGGAGAGGCATCATCCCAACAGGCACTGTATCCATCGCTAAGCTAGATCAGTTGTTCCCCACTTCGGTCACAATCCCACTGAATGTTGTTATCTGAAGGCCAAACTGTAAAATTAAATTTCAAGAACTGCGTATTTAAAACAAAAATAAAGGGGGCGCCTGGGTGGCTTAGTCGGTTAAGCGTCCGACTTTCGCTTAGGTCATGATCTCGCAGTTCGTGGGTTCGAGCCCCGCATCGGGCTCTGTGCTGACTGCCAGCTCAGAGCCTGGAGCCTATTTCAGAGTCTGTGTCTCCCTCTCTCTCTGGCCTTCCCCTGCTCACGCTCTCTCTCTCTCTCCTAGAAATAAATAAAAATTAAAAAATAAATAAATAAAACAAAAATAAGGGGGGGGGGGTGGCTGAGTGGCTCTGTCGGTTGAACGTCACACTTCAGCTCAGGTCATGATCTCACTGTCTGTAAGTTCAAGCCCCGTGCCGGGCTCTGTGCTGACAGCTAGCTCAGAGCCTGGAGCCTGCTTCAGATCCTGTGTCTCCCTCTCTCTCTGCCCCTCACCTGCTCACGCTCCATCTCTTTCTCAATATAAATAAACATAAATAAATAAATAAATAAATAAATAAATAAATAAATAAAAAAAACAGGAAGAATAAAATAGCTCATCAGATCCGATTAGCAAAATGTCATGCATGTAGTGAACCGGTACGATATTTTATGGAATATGAAGACAATCAAGATCTCTATGGATTATTATTTATGACAGAGAATAGGAGGATTGCTTTATTCTTTTAAAAAAATTTAATGTTTATTTATTTTTGAGAAAGAAAGAGAGAGAGAGAGAGAGAATGAATGAATGGGGTAGGGACAGAGAGCGAGAGCATCAGGCTCTCAAAGCCCAGTCAGCTCAAAAGCCCAGTATGGGGCTGGAACTCATCAACTGCGAGGAGAATTGATGTATTCTTGAAGGACAACCAGGAAGGCAGACTGTTGTCTCTGCTACACGAAAGCAAACCACTTCTACCTGTCCTTACACATTGATAGGGGGTGGGGAGAGATATTAGACAATCCAATGGCTGCATACTAAGTGCCCAGGGCTAAGCTGATTTGTTCCAGTAAAGATGCTAAATCTGGAACAACACTTGGAGTGGGAAACGTCACTGGTTACATGTATAATAGTTTACCCTCGTTTTTCAAGATCTGTCTGACTTCCTGAAAGGTCAAACTGGTGAGTTAATTGGGGGATGTGATAGGTATCACTATCCCTACTTTTTTCAGGCCTTTGAAAGTGACATTAATCTGTGCGATTTCCCCAGTGAGGTGGTATTATTTCTGGCTTATCATAGTAATCAGAGGGGAAGTTCTAAGGGTTTCTGCTCAGTCTTTCCGACCCCAATGATCCTCCTTCCATTGGTCAGAGTGCTAGTGTGAGGATTCTGCCGGTTGTCTAGTATGTCTATTTAAATGATAAATTTAAACCCTAGAGGAGAAAACAGGCAACAACCTCTTTGACCTCAGCCGCAGCAATTTCTTGCTCGACACGTCTCCAAAGGCAAGGGAAATAAAAGCAAAAATGAACTATTGGGACCTCATCAAGATAAAATGCTTCTGCATTGCAAAGGAAACAATCAACAAAACCAAAAGGCAACCGACGGAATGGGAGAGAAGATATTTGCAAATGACATATCGGATAAAGGGTCAGCATCCAAAATCTACAAAGAACTTTCCAAACTCAACACCTAAAAATCAAGTAATCCAGTGAAGAAATGGGCAGAAGACGTGAATAGACACTTTTCCAAAGATGACATCCAGATGGCCAACAGACACATGAAAAGATGCTCAGCATCACTCATCATCAGGGAAATACAAATCAAAACCATACTGAGATACCACTCATACTGGTCAGAGTGGCTACAATTAACACTTCAGGAAACAACAGGTGTTGGCATGGATGTGGAGACATGGGAATCCTCTTGCACTGTGGGTGGGAATGCAAACTGGTGCAGCCGCTCTGGAGAACAGTGTGGTGGTTCCTCAAAAATTTAAAAATAGAACTACCCTATGATCCAGCAATAGCACTACTAGGAATTTACCCAAGGGACACAGGAGTGCTGATGAATAGGGGCACATGTACCCCAATGTTTATAGCAGTGCTTTCAACAATAGCCAAATTGTGGAAAGAGCCTAAATGTCCATTAACTGATGAATGGATCAAGACTTGGAAATGAGAAAGAATGAAATCTTGCCATTTGCAGCAATGTGGATGGAACTGGAGGGTATTATGCTAAGTGAAATAAGTCGGTCAGAGAAAGACAGATATCATATGTTTTCATATGGAACTTGAGAGACTTAGCAGAAGACCATGTGGGAAGGGAAGGGGAAAGGTAGTTTCAAACAGAGAGGGAGGCAAACCATAGAGACTCTTAAATACCAAGAACAAACTGAGGGTTGATGGCGGGGGTGGGGGGGAGGCAGAGGAGAGGGGGAAATGCGTGATGGGCATTGAGGAGGGCACTTGTTGGGATGTGCACTGGGTGTTGTATGTAAGTGATGAATCGTGGGAATCTACCCCCAAAAACAAGAGCACACTGTATACACTGCATGTTAGCTAACTTGACAATAAATTATATTTTTTAAAAAATAGGAATAAATTATAATTTTAGAAGTTGGGGAATAACTGACAGGGTGGATTTGTGGGTCACCTGGGTCTAACGTGAGTCTGACTTGAGCTAAGAATCTGTCACCTGGCCACTATAACCTCCAACCTGCAACCTTTGGGCTGCAGGGTATTTTGGGTCTCCAAGAATACACATCAGTTCAGCGCTGGTGTCTACTTATCTCTGAAGTTTTTTCTTCATAATATAGTCACACTAGCAAATGACTATACGTCTCTTTGGAGAATTCTTAGACAATATACTGTGCATATGTGAGGCAATGGTGTGGAGCCATTCTTCAAGGATACCCCATCACCCCTTCAATCAAAGGGCACTTACTATGTGAGTTGGCCTAGGCTTTGAAATTGAGTGAGAGCCATGACTTTTGACTCTGGACACTAGGTCAGATTTTTGGCTACCAGATTTAGAGTCTTTTCCTGTTACAGAGGTCAAGCAGTTCTCTACTAGGATTGCCATCTATTTCATCCCTAGGATTCCATGATCAACTAACCATTACCATAGATCTTTGTATACCGAGATATTCTAGTAACTGGTACATTCCTGCTGCCATTAAAGATAGATATACCCACCTGGTCTTTAGCAGTTGAGTAATGCCGTTTGTCCTCTGCTACTTCAGGATCCTATGATTTTCACTGAAATCAGGGAGCTCATATCAATGGTGACATTCTTCACAGTTGAGCCTATCATTCAAAAAGAGCAACCACAGAGCTTTCAAGATTACAGGTGCTTCCCTCTCAAATGTATTTGTCAATGACTTAATCAAGGGAGTGTATTCTGGGCATCTTCATGGAACATAGTTAGTGGATGGGTGTGCAAGTTGTACATGATAAATCAAATCAAACCTTCTCATGTCCCTACATCTTTGAATTTCCTCTTCCTTATAATTCTAGACATATAAATCCAGTCTCATCACATGTGGGTCACTGTTGATTTCGAGTTTCAGTCAGTCACCAAGTGAGCAGTTAGAGACACCTCCATGGGCATGAGATAACATATTAAGTCTGGAGTCTTTTTTTTTTAAGATTTTATTTTATTTTTTTTTACAAATAGTTTATTGTCATGTTGGTTTCCATATTACACGCAGTGCTCATCCCCACAAGTGCCCCGTTGCATGCCCCTCTGCGTGCCCATGAAGTCTGGAGTCTTTAGGAGGTTTATCTTCACCAGTGAATTTGCTCACTGTAGTGTTACAATCCACTGTCCTTGATCTAACGCTCTTCAAATCCAGACCCACACGTGATCCCAGATCTGTGTTGATATATATTAGCATAATTTTGCAATTCTTGTATACTTAAACTACTTCCTCCCTGGTCATAATGTGTGCCTGTCTCCATAAAGCATACTGATATGTGTCCTCAGGTATGAGTTTAGTGGCAACAGGGTGTGGTCATGGTGGGTCTTAGAGTGAGCATACCCTCTTAAGGCATTTGCCTCAGATGAAGTTATCACAGAGTTCAAGGGAAAAAAATCCTGGTGTCCTAATTCACCAGAGGGAAAGCTACTGCCATGGGCAAAGGATGCTCAGAGTGACGTAGGGGCCCAAGACTGCCAGTCCCAACTGGATTCAATAGCTCCTTTCTCGTTTTATGATCCCAATCTTGCCCTATCCAGTTTCACGTGAACACCTCAACAAAGCTGTGACTTCAGTTGTTCCTGAAATTCAGCAACTCACACAACGAAACTCTATTATTTTCAGTCATATCAGCTTCATTTGCTTCAAGATAGAAAATATTTTCTTAACTTCTGTTCTTTTAACTTTTCAGACCAGGGTTTGAGCTGAACTTGGCGTTTCCTTCTCTGCAAGCATGCAAGTCCACTCAGAGGAATATATCCCACGCTATAATCATTACAGTCGTCATTACGGCCATAATAGACAAGTGAAGCATCTAATTGGGCTCCCTGGGCACCTGTTTCAGTTGACGCTTCATCATAATCAAGCACAAGTGATAGCTTATTTAATTGGCACTGCACACTATGGATTACTAGCCTCCCATTTCCCATTGGTGAGCTCATTATTGCTCTCAAGCCCAAGGGCATGACCACACCAACAACCAAATCCCATTTTTACTGGTCGGTCTCCTGAGACGACTCCAGTAGCAGCCAGGGTCCAGTCCAGAGATGAAAACTACACAGAAATTTGAACAGAGAAAGCTTAATGTACAATGAACTCCAAGAGAAGACTGGAGGAACAAAGAATTGGCTAGTAAGAAGCAAACAGGCATAGTGGACCCAAGGCTATGAGGGCAGTCCTTCCCTCTGGGGCTAAGAGAGTGCCCTAGGAAAGGCCCTGAGCCCCAGAGCCATGATCCAGACCTTGGACAGGGCCTGATTGTGGCCAATTGGATAGTGGATGAGTCTCTGGGCTACTGTGCCCGCGGAATGTGCTGGAAAGCTGCCCTCTGGGGTTCTAATGGGGGAGCCGTCTGTGCAGAGACACCATGCCTTAGAACTTGCTGTGAAATTGCCCAGTGGGGTGCTAGGGGAGGTTGTTCCCAGAGAGGTGCTTCATCTGTAGCATTTCACTCTGAAGTCACTTGAAGAGGTTCTGGGAGCCGCTTGTCTCTGGGCACTGCTGGCTACAGTACACCGTACGTGCTGGTGTCTGCTCTCCAGAGGCTGAGTGTTAGAGAAGCCACTCACGTTACTGGAGCGGGCCACTCACCACTCCCGGCGCCTTGCGCCACACAAACCACGCAGAGCTTTAGAAGCCGACTCGGAAGAGTGGGCTGGAAACGAGAAGAGAAACCCCTCCCTCCTTCAGGGTCCCTCCTTTGCCTCCAGTGACAAAACTTAACATCAGACCTGCTGGCGGAGAAGTAATTCCAAGGCCAAGGCCAGACAATGAGGGGTAAATGTATAATCGGCACATTGAGAAAGCGTTGTGAGTTATCTAATGTGGCACTGTCCAGTACAGCAGCAGCTTGTCATATGTGGCTGTCCCAATTTATAATCATTAAAATTAAGTAAAAGTTGAGAGCTCCAATCCTCAGCCACACAGTCACGTTTCAAGTTCTCAGTAGCCACACGTGGCTAGAGGCTACCACTCTAGAGCAGTGCAGATAGAGAATATTTCTGTCTTCACAGATGTTTCTTTTTTTTTTTTTTATGTCTTATTTATTTCTGAGAGACAGAGAGAGACAGCATAAACAGGGGCGGGTCAAAGAGAGACACACACACAGAATCTGAAGCAGGCTCCAGGCTCTGAGCTAGCTGTCAGCACAGAGCCCGATGTGGGGCTGGAACCCACAAACCACGAGATCATGACCTGAGCCAAAGTCGGATGCTTAACCAACTGAACCACCCAGGCGCTCCACAGATGTTTCTATCAAACAGTTCTGTCTAATGAATCTTGATTGCCTCTTTGCTTTGGCTACTAGAAATCTTGGAGACTAATTCAATCTCCAAGGTCAAGGCTAAGGTTAATCTCTAGCAAAGTACAAGCCTATCTTCTTACCTTTGGCCTCCTTCATCTCAATTTCCTAATCAATTCATTTGTATCTTGCTCCATTCATTTTGGTAAAAAAAAATTTTTTTTAACATGCATTTTGGAATGAGGATGGGCAAATTAAAAACCCTTTGAGGAGAATTCACTTATTTTTTAAAAAATGTTTTATTTATTTCTAGGAGAGAGAGAGAGAGACAGCATGAGCAGGGGAGGGTCAGAAAGAGAGGGAGTCACAGACTGAAACAGGCTCCAGGCTCTGAGCTGGCAGTCAGCACAGAGCCCGACGCAGGGCTTGAACCCACGAACCGCGAGATCATGACCTAAGCGAAAAGTCGGACGCTTAACCGACTAAGCCACCCAGGCGCCCCAGAATTCACTTATTTTAAAAGCTGGGTGAGTCCTTAGAGATCAGCCAGCTCATTTTCCGAACGTAGAAATCAAAGCCCAGGGAGTGAAAGTAAGTCACCCAAAGTCAGAGAGTCAGAGCTGGGATGATCATTGGGGTCTCCTGACTCCCACCCCAGGCCTTACTGCACAAAACTCACTCTGTGCCTGAGATTTCAGAGGCAGGGCAATGTCACCCAAGGAAAAATTAGACTTGTGATGTGAACCATGATTCCTGGCTCTCCTTTGAGGCTCAGAGGCTCCGATGAGAAGGGAAATATAAGCAGGTACAGGGAGGGGACGTGACAACCGAGGACACACCTGTCAGGAGCCCTTGTCACCCTTACATTGGTCTCTGGGTGGGGACGGAGCTGGCTGTGTCTCTGTGGCCATCGCTCGGGACCCTGTCCACACCTTAGGTGTGTCTGGACTCCAACCTGCCCTGCTCTCCTCCTGGGAATCTCGGTTCCACTCTGTCTGCAGTGATGCCACCGCGCCACGAACCTCATAGCCCATAGCATGCTCTGACTGGCAGAGGTTGTAGGTGTATGCATGAAAGTTGTCTACACAGACATGAGGCTTGTATAAGCGACACACAGACAGCAACTGAGAGAGAAGCTGTAAGGTACCAGGCTTCTGCTGGGTGGTATTTTGTGTGTATCCTCCCTTCTGGGCCCCCCGTTCTTATATCTGTCTGCTTCTCTGTCCCTAAGGCCTCCCCCAGCACATTCTTGTCATCTCTTGTCACTGACGTGTGAAAGCCTTCTCACTGCCCCCCAGCCCTATCTAGTCTCCCTTCTGGAACAAACGTGCTTTTTTTTTTTAAAGCATAAGTCACACACAGTCAAATTCCCTCTTTTTCGTGTACAGTTTTGTGAGTTTTGACAAACACACACAGTAAGGTAACCGTCACCTAAATCAAGATGTATAGAACAGTTCTACCACCCCCAGAAGTTTCCCCGTGCTCCTTTACCGTCAGGCCCTCCTCCTTCTGCTTATCCCTTGGCAACCATGGATCTGCTTTCTAGCCGTAGTTTTGGCTTTTCTAAAATAGCATATAAATAGAAAAATACTGTAGGTAGTCTCTCGAGTCTTCTTTTGCACAGCGTAGTTCTTATGAGAGCCAACCACGAGCTGTGTGTATTTGTAATTTGTTTCTCTTTGCTGCTCAGTAGAGCTTCAGGGAAGCAAATTGTTTATCCCTTGACCAGTCAGTGGGCATCTGAATTGTTTCCAGGTTTTGGTGATTTTGGGCAAGGTTGCTACAAACATTCTTCTCCAGTGTGTGTGTGTGTGTGTGCACGCACACACACGCGCATGCATGTGTGTGAACATATGGTTAATTTCCCCTGGGTAAATCCCTAAACGTGGGTTGCTGGATTTGATGGCAAAAGTATTTTTAACTTTAAGAAACTTTAAGTTTAAGAAACTCCCAAACTGTTCTCTAAGGTAGCTGTACCATTTTACACACCCACCCACGGTACAGGAGCGTTCTAGGTGCTCCACACCTCACCAGCACATGATGTGGTCTTCTTCTTTCTTTCTGTCTTCCTTCCTTCCTTCCTTCCTTCCTTCCTTCCTTCCTTCCTTCCTTCCTTCCTTCCTTCGTTTTTTCCTAATAAAAGTGTCCTTTAAAAAGCTCAGATTTGATCACTCCATGCCCCTGCTGAAAATCCTTTATCTTCAGTGTTTATAACTTCTTTTTTTTTTAATGTTTTATTTATTTCTAGGAGAGAGAGAGAGAGACAGTGTGAGCAGGAGAGGGTCAGAGAGAGAGGGAGTCACAGACAGAAACAGGCTCCAGGCTCTGAGCTGGCAGTCAGCACAGAGCCCGACGTGGGGCCCGAACCCACGAACCGCGAGATCATGACCTAAGCGAAAGTCGGATGCTTAACCGACTAAGCCACCAGGCGCCCCACTTCAGTATTTATAACTTCTTATTGCTCAGAATTCTCAGGGTGTGCTTCAAACTTCTGGAGTTTTGCCCAGCGAGTTCCTGCTCTCAGACCTAACGTTACCATTTTCCCACCTGTCCTTACCCTCCCGCATCAGAGGACTCCCTCTTACGTCACCGGGCATCTATCACAATTGTAATAAGGTAGTTTGCCTTGTCCCTGGATTTTGGTGTCTCTCTCCCTCATTAGAATGTCTGTTTCACAAGGGCAGGGGGACATCTGTCTCGTCACCGCTGTAACTGGGGAGCCTGCACCTAGTACGAGCTGGATGGGGTCTCTCGGGGAGAGATCTCATTTTGTTGTCTCAGCTACCTAAACGGAGGGATGATTATTTTTGTTTGCCAGAAAGGCTCAGAGAGGTATAGTATATCTGCCCCTGTCGCTCAGCTGGAGCCAAGTTCTGGGTCTTGGTCATTCTGCAGCCATTCCTCTTCCCCCAGTCACCTGGTCTGAAGGCCTCTGCGCTTGTGTCTATAACACCTGGGAGGAGCTGGGAGGAGGAAGCCATCTGCTGAGAGTGACCCAGACACTGTTGGTTTTCTCCTCGCTGGAAAGGTCTGCATGCTTCCAAAGCCAGGGAACCAATCTGCGGAATCAGCTGGGGGCCGCCGTTTGTCCTGGGGACATTTTCCTAAGGTCACCCGGGAAGACAAAACAGAAGCAGGAGAGGTCATTCAGGCGTGTTATATCCCTTGTACTGTCGTTGGCTTCCCACACCAGCCCTGTATTTTCATTCATTTCACAGCGGAAAAGGCCTGTCCTGGTCACACAGCTGAAGCTGCCATTTTCATTCATCTTAGGGGCTGACCAGTTATGAGTGTTTTATAAGAAATGGAGGGATGCCATCCAGGTGTCATTGTGTATCAGTGTCACACAGGGGCTTATTAAAACCCAGATTGGAGGCTCCACCTAGAGAGAGTCTGATTCAGTGGGTCTGGGTGGGGTCTGAGGATTTGCACATCTAACAAGTGCTCTGGTAAACTCGAGAACCACACTTTGAGGATGATGACCTCATGCTCTACTCATTTCTTCAGGCCAGTGGGAGCTCTCGCTATGCCTGAGATCCTAATAATAATAATCAACAGGGGCGCCTGGGTGGCTTAGTCGGTTAAGCGTTCGGCTTTCACTTAGGTCATGATCTCGCGGTTCGTGGGTTTGAGCCCTGCATAGGGCTCTGTGCTGACTGCCGGCTCAGAGCCTGGAGCCTATTTCAGAGTCTGTATCTCCCTCTCTCTCTGACCCTCCCCTGCTCACGCTGTCTCTCTCTCTCCTAGAAATAAAAATATTAAAAAAAAGAAAAACCAACAAATCCCACATTTTATTGAGCTATTACTATGTTCTTGACACTGTTCTTATGACTTCACATGCAGTACTCCCTTGAACCCGCAGTATCCCCATTTTCCACACGGGGGAACTGGGCACAGAGATGTTCAGTAACTTGCTTAAGGTTGTAGCACCCATAACATCCACAGCTGGGCTTTGAACACAGGCAGTCTGGAGGCACCTGGGCAGCTCAGTTGGTTAAGTGGCCAACTTTGGCTCAGGTCATAATCTCAAGGTTTGTGAGTTCGGGCCCCATGTCCAGCTCTGTGCTGATACCTCAGAGCCTAGAGCCTGCCTTGGATTCTGTGTCTCCCTCTCTCTCTGCCCCTCCCCTGCCCATGCTCTATCTCTCTTTCTCTTTCAAAAATAAGTAAAGCATAAAAAATTTTCTTTTGAACCCAGGCAGTCTGGCTCCCAGCCCACCCCTGCAAATACCACACGATAGGGCTCCCAGCTCTTCCACCAAGGCTAAGGAGGCCAGTCCCACCAGAATACGCATCAGCTTACAGGCCAGAGACCATGTTCACCGTTTGGTTTGCAAGCCTCCCCCCACCCCCCATTTAGTTCTTAGACTACGTTTAAATGGAATGCAGACCTTCCCCAGAGTCTCAAGCAAGTGACAGTTGACACATCAGCTACCATTAAGAGAGCCAGTCTCCGGCAGAATGCTACTGTTGACAACACCTCAGCTAGACGCAATCAGCAATTATGCACCCTCAGAGGCTTATAAATAGCTTCCCCCTTGGAGTTAGTGGCTCGGGAAGGCAAAGGTGTCTTGAAGGGGATTCTGGAAAGACAAGCTGGTGATGACACACCAGGGCTGAGAGAACAAAGATTTCTATTGAACCGTGGCCAAAAATAACTCTTTTATGTTGGGAGGAAGAGCCGTTGGAACTTCATGGTGGTGGGGAAAAAAAGTGCAGATGTCAACCTTCCTGAGGCTGTGATGAGTGGCTAAAAGTGACACATTTAGCTGCGTAGTCCTGGAGAACATTGGAGAGAAGTATAATGTCAGAGCTGGAAGAGATTTTTCAAGATCTATGAGCCACCCCCTTCCTACAAGGAATTTGAAACCCGGTGAGGGTCAGGTCCTGCTTAAGGTCCAACAGAGAAATCAGTTGTTTTGGCGTTCGATCTGGTGAATGGGCTCAGGGACCTGAGAGGTGAGATGCAGGCTGTCTAGTCAAAGGCCAGTCAAAGGTGGGCTTATAGGAGAGGCTGGTTTTGTCTTCCTCTGCCCTCACCAGAGGGGACACATCTAACGTACACATTTTATCAGGTTATCCTCTGCTCAAAGACTTCCATTGGCTTCCCATCAGAGAGGAGGAAGTCCAAACCCTTGCGGAATGGATAGAGCTGTTCAAGCTCACACGTGGTGGTTAAGACATGGACTGTGGAGTCAGGAAGATGTGGGTTCAGGTCTTGGCTCTGGCACTTATTAACTGTGTGACCTTAAATAAGTTACTCAGTCTTTCAGATGTTCAGCTGCAAAATGGGCAAGCAGTTAGCAACTAATCTCACCTACTTGAGAGGGTCAGATGAGCTAATACAAATAAAGGTACTGAGCAGAATGCTTGACTCATAGTACTCATTGCTATTCATATGACTATTCATTATTCTAGATATAGCACTCAAGGCCCTCCTTGACTTGGTTCCAGCCTACATCTCCAGCCTCCTCTCTTTTCTTGCTTCTCTCTCACATGGAGGAAGGATTTTTTACATCCTCGGTGCTTGACTCTCTGTTCTTTCTACCTTGACAGCCCTTCTCAGCTTTTAAGACACAGCTGTGGTGTTTCCTTCTGTGAAGCTCCATGAGGGGCTCGATCCCATGGACTGTGAGACCCTGACCTGAGCCAAACCCAAAAGTTGGATGCTTAACCCGTGGAGCCACCCAGGAGCCCTACTCTGGGAAACATTTCTTTTTTTTATTTTTTTAAATATTTTTATTTATTTCTAGGAGAGAGAGAGAGAGAGAGAGACAGCGTGAGCAGGGGAGGGTCAGAGAGAGAGGGAGACACAGACTCTGAAACAGGCTC
>NW_024080761.1:369774-413163 GCF_003009895.1 Hyaena hyaena
TTGGTCTATGTGTCTGTTTTTGTGCCAATACCATACTGTCTTGATGATGACAGCTTTGTAGTAGAGGCTAAAGTCTGGGATGGTGATGCCTCCCTCTTTGGTTTTCTTCTTCAATATGACTTTGGCTATTCGGGTTCTTTTGTGGTTCCATACAAATTCTAGGATAGTTTGTTCTAGCTTTGAGAAGAATGCTGGTGCAATCTTGATTGGGATTGCATTGAATGTGTAGATAGCTTTGGGTAGTAATGACATTTTAACTATATTTATTCTTCCAATCCATGAGTATGGAATGTTTTTCCACTTCTTTGTGTCTTCTTCAATTTCCTTCATAAGTTGTCTATAGTTTTCATCATACAGATCTCTTGTATCTTTGGTTAGGTTTATTCCTAGGTATTTTATGTTTTTTTGTGCAATTGTGAATGGGATCAGTTTCTTGATTTCTCTTTCTGTTGCTTCATTGTTGGTGTATAAAAATGCAACCGATTTCTGTACGTTGATTTTGTATCCTGCAACTTTCCCAGCCACTCATTCTTCCAGCTATGTTCCCTCTATCTATCCCTCATTTTCCATTCATGCACCGTCTACCGCCTCTCTTCAGTCCACCCACTACAGACCAGCCACCCGCCCTTCCTTCCTCTCCACCCACCATGCTTGAGAACAGTGGAGCCGTAGACAGAAACCAATGAAGGCAGTGGGACGTCCTAGAAAGATCAGGAGCTTTGGAATCAGATAGGCCTGAATTGTAAGCCAGGTGAACTCCGTGGCAGGTCTCCTCTGTGAGAATTTGGCAAGACACTTCTCCAACCATACCTGTCTGTAACAAGTGTCCTCATTCTTAACGTCTGGACATGTATGTGTATATAGACATATACCTGAGTGTCTCCTTGGCCTTGATTCTTTGCAGAGTCCCAGCTGGAGATGAATGAGCTCCCATCCTACCCTGTGGAGCTCATTCCAGGGCCCGTACCGCCATCTGTGCATTCATGCCACCCAGAAACATCTTTTTATAGAGACTCCTTTCTGATCATTTGCATTATTACTGTGCCCATTCCTGATTTTGTCTCCCTTTCCCAGCCTAGCTGTGAGGTCCTTAAGAACAGGGACAGTTTTCTTATATCCATTGCCATGTCTAATATCACGCCTTTGCCTGGAAGGCACCCATGACTGCTTATCTACCTTTGCTACGGCTGGCTTGTCTGCAGCAACAACAATAGCTAATACATCTTGAGCACTTAACTATGTGCCACGTTTTGCCACCTTATTTCATTGGAGCTTTACCCCGATGCCATGAAGCAGATGCTTTTTAGCCCCTATTTCACAGACGAGGGAACCAAGGCTCGAAAGCAGCTGTGTCACTGGCCCACTTCAAAGCTGCTAATTGGTGGAGCCAAGAGTGAATGCAGCAGTCTGACGCCAGAGCCTGCATTCTCTTCTGTGGCACTGCCCCACTTCCTCTGCTCTCGGAGGGACAGATATGACTATATTTGTCCCACTTGCGTCAAAGGACGGTCTGAACACAATAAAATGAAATAGCTGGAGAATGCTTTACAAAAAGGGAGGGGGAGGCATTCAAAGGAAACGCATAGTCATTAAGCCTTGGGGATTTCCAGAACTTATTTAATAGTGCAGACCCTCTGACATGATCATCCAGTACCATCTCCCCTCTACGAAGCCTCCCAAGGGAATGGCGTTGAGAAGCTCATGGTAATTGGGAGGAAAATTGCTCCTCACAGGTTTTTTAGAGGCAAACTTAAATCTCTGCCATGCAGATAAAGCAGGCTTTGGAGAAGTCCAGTTTTGGTGCCTCATTTGAAAGAATGACAGAGAAGTGAAAAGTATTGATCTTTTTGGATTTGGGGGTGCTAGGGACCTGGATCTCCATCTTGTCTGTCTCCCCTTTCTACGCATAAGAGTCAACTCTGTGTAGGGATGGGCAGTATCTACTTTTTATTTAAGTTTATTTATTTATTTTGAGAGAGAGAGGGAGGGAGGGGCAGAGAGAGAGAGAGAGAGAGAGAGAAAGGGAGAGAGAGAGAGGGAGAGAGAGAGAGAGAGAGACAGAATCCAAAGCTGGTTCTATGCTGCCAGCACAGAGTCCCATGCGGGGCTCAGACTCATGAACCGAGAGATCATGACCTGAGCTGAAATCAAGAGCCAGACATGCAACCAACTGAGCCACCCAGGCGGCCCTGGGCTGTATCTATTTCTGTACTTCTGGTTCATCATAGGTATTCCAGATTGTGCTGGCAAAAGACTCCTAGAAAGGACTCTAAGATGATGCTTATTCTTTTTTTTTTTAATTAATTTTTTGATGTTTATTTAGTTTTTGAGAGAGACAGAGTGTGAGTGGGGAGGGGGAGAGAGAGGGAGACACAGAATCTGAAGCAGGCTCCAGGCTCTGAGCTGTCAGCACAGAGACCGACGTGGGGCTAGAACCCGCAAACTGCGAGATCGTGACCTGAGCCAAAGTCGGATGCTTAACTGACTGAGCCACCCAGGAGCCCCAAGGTGATACTTATTCTTAAAGTAATCACCACAGCCAGGAGGAAAGGGCTTTATCTAGGCCAGGTGGGTGGCTGCCCCCTAGCAGTATAAGCAACAGAGTTAACCCAAATCACACCCCATCAGATGGATTTTCCTTTGAAAAGGAAGCTCTTACACAAAGGAGGTAGGGAAAGGGGCAGGTGTCCACTGGTCAGGCATCCAAATTCAACAGTCGGGCAAGACCTCCTTCTGCTCCAATCCATTGCAGACAGCACACACTGTGGCCATCTCATCTTGTGCTGACAAGAAAATAGCAGAGCTCATTAGCTGGGCGGTGACTTTCCTGCCAAGTCAAGAGAAACTCAAGACAATGGAATTATGCATCCATTAAAGAGAATGAGGCAGATGATCATGACAGTTAACATTTGCTCTGTCAGAAGCTCTGATAGGCACTTTGCAGGCATTATCTCATTTAACTCAACAGGCTCATGAGGTAAGGTTCCATTATTATCACTCTTGACAGAGGAGATGCCTGGAGAGGTTGAGTCACCTTCCCAAATGGATCGTGTACTTCGGTCTCCAGAGGCCAATCTCTTATCCCTTGCCCTTTTATCATGAAAAATTTCAACCCCACAGAAAACTTGCAAGGCTAGGACAATGAACATCCGTATATTCTTTACCTAATTTCACCAATTGGCAACAATTTTTCATATTTGTGCTGTACTCAAGAAATACAATGGTAATACTTTACACTTTTTTAAAGTTTATTTATTTATTTTGTGTATATGAGAGAGAGAGCACATGTGAGCTGGGGAGGGGCAGGGAGAGAGGGAGAGAGAGAACCTCAAGCAGCCTCTGTGCTATCAACCCCAATGTACAGCTGGATCCCATGAACCCTGAGATCATGATGCAAGCCGAAACCAAGTCAGACACTTAACTCACTGAGCCACGCAGGCGCCCCAAGAAACACAACTGCAATACTTTAATTAGTACATTCTATACATTCTACATTCACATTTACAGCTGTATTCAAATTTCTCCAGTCATCCCCCAAACATCCTCGTTAGCTAGTTTCTTTCCAGTATAGTAGGATCCCACTACATTTGGTTATCATATCTTTGTAGGCGCCTTCGATCTAGAATAGTTCTTAGGCTTTTTCCCCCCCTCTCATAACATGGACATTTCTGAAGAGTCTAGGAGACTATCTCACATTCTAGATTTGTCTGTTTCTTCCTGGCTAGATTCAGGACGTGCTTTTTTTATGAATGTCTTCCAAGTAATTGTGCGCTTGCTAATACCTCATGTAAGAAGGTGTGTGGTGTTAGTGCGCCCCCTCACCGAGGATGCCAGATTTGATCCTTTGATTAAAGCGGTGGTCATCAGATTTCTCACTGGAAAAGAGCTCTCCTCCCTTCGTAAATAAATAACCTGTGAGGTGATGCTTGGAGAGGTCATGAACATGTACGTCATGTTCATACATAACCAGTCTACTGCACAGAGAGACTTGTATGTATAGACACGGGATGTGTCCACAGTACGTTATTAAATCTAAAAAGCAAAAGGCAGGGGCGCCCAGGTGGCTCAGTCGGTTGAGTGTCTGACTTCGGCGCAGGTCATAATCTCACAGTTCGTGAGTTCAAGCCCCGCCTCAGGCTCTGTGCTGACAGCTCAGAGCCTGGAGCCTGCTTTGGATTCTGTGTCTCCCTCTCTGTGTGTCTCTTCCCCACTTGCTCTCTCTCTCTCAAAAAGAAATAAACATTAAAAATATTTTTAATTAAAAAAAAGCAAACAGCAGAATCCAATGGGTAATTACAACCTTCCTTCCTTTGTAAATGATTATGTATGTGAGTAAACGCATAGGAGGAAGGCGTGCTTTGGAAAAGGGCTGGTCTAGCTGTGCTATTTATTCTCAGGAAAACCCCAACGGTGAGAACATGTGGGCACTTTCTCATGGGCTGCTCATTTTCCCTACAGTGGAATCTTCCAGTGGCCTGCAGGGTAAAGCCTGACTTTGTCAGAGTAGAGAGCAGAACAAGGCGTCTGCCTTCAGATTATGCCTCTCACTAACTCAGCCCCTTCCTGGCTTCCGGGTGGAAACTCCCAAGGCCAGAGTCTCTTGCCTCAACCCGGAAAGACACCCTTTAATCTTCCCCCGAGTGGGGGGTCCTCACTCGAGACCTGACTGCTGCTTTTTACAGACTTGTAAGATACCTGCCACTTCCTGCCCTATCTGTGCCCTATTTTAGGAGGCACAAGACACCTCCAATTCCCAAGCCTTTGGGGACTCCAGGCACAAAGTAGGCGACCTGCCTCTCTCTGCTGTTTTACACAGGGCTCAGATGTCTTAGTTCTGCCACAGCTGATCGCTCTTTGTCCATTTGCTCCGGCCATTGTCCTCTCATCCCAGGGTTTTGTCCCTGTGGCTCCTCTATTATACCTTTCTTTTCACTGTAATGGAAATTTGCAAGGCGCCATGCCCGGAGGCTTCATAGCTTATGCTTAACCTCAAATCCATACCTTACATAGTTTTGTATGGCTTCCATTTTTATTTTTTTACTAAAATTTTTTTAATGTTTATTTCTTTTTGAGAGAGAGAAACAGTACAAGTGGGAGAGGAGCAGAGAGAGAGAGAGATACAGAATCGGAAGCAGGCTCCAGGCTCTGAGCTGTCAGCACAGAGCCTCATGTGGGCCTCGAACCCATGAACTATGAGATCATGACCTGAGCTGAGTCAGACACTTAACCGATTGAGCCATCCAGGCGCCCCTGGTTTCCATTTTTAAAATGAGCCCTTAGTTTGGAAAATAAATAAAATGTTATGTATAAAATACATATATTAACATTTAGTTTAAAAATACGTAATTTATGGGGCGCCTGGGTGGCTTAGTCGGTTAAGCGTCCGACTTTCGCTTAGGTGATGATCTCGCGGTTCGTGGGTTCGAGCCCGCGTCGGGCTCTGTGCTGACTGCCAGCTCAGAGCCTGGAGCCTGTTTCAGTCTGTGACTCCCTCTCTCTCTGACCCTCTCCTGCTCACGCTGTCTCTCTCTCTCTCTCTCTCTCCTAGAAATAAATAAAACATTAAAAAAAATTTTAAAAATACGTAATATATACATTTTTCTATAATATATATTGTGTATAAATATATATATATTAAAGACCCCACCTATAAGAGGCATAATAGTCGGAAGCCTGCTGATGGCAAGTGAGAGATTCACCTCGAACTGGTTTAGGAGATTTATGGGTTCACATAACCCAGACGTCCAGGGTGAAGGCTCGGGAGCTCCATGGACACCAGTAAAGTTCTGAGGACTTTCTCTTTCCATCTTTGGCTTTCTGTTGCAGCCTTCCTCCACGGCTCTGTGTTGGCACATTTTTCCACCTGCAAAATGGGGCTGTCAGGAAGCAGGAGTGATGGAAAGGGCTGGGAATTCATGCACTCTGCAAACAGAGCAGGTTTCTGAAATCCTAACCGGTAATAAGCATAATTGCTTTTCAGAAATCCGCCCAAAGCCCCCGCCCCCAAGAACAGGCGCACAGCGAGACAGAGGAGAATGTTCTCTGCATCAGGAGCTGCCTGGGCTGACAAATGGGATGGTGCCTGGCTGGGTGAATTGGTTGCCAGCCTGGGTACAGGCGGATCTCTACACACATGGCTCCTGTGTCCCGAGGATCCATGAGCCCCTCAAAAGTTGCTCCGGTTCCGTCCTCCAGGCTGAGCCTGGCGGGTGCCAGACAGAGAGGTCCTGAGGTCACCACCGCTCACCTTTCAAGCTGATGCGGGCACATGTCTGTGACTGACCTCTCCAGCCTTTATGGGCTGAGCCGTTTTGGTGGCTGCAGGTGGCGGATATGGCCATCTTGCCCGGCAGATATCAGGAGGAGAGGCTGTGGTACAGGCAGTGAAAAAAACTGACAAGTGCAGGAGGGAAGGCCTGGGGTCAAGTTTAGCGTGAATAGTTCTTGTGCAGTCGGCAGCGTCTCTTGGAGTTTCTTAGCCTACGTAAGTGTAGGACCTCAGACAAATTATCATATTTCTTTTAGCCTCAGTTTTCTCATGCAGAAAATGGGACAGCATTAGCCCCCTAACTTAGAGATGTGGAAAGCCTAGAAAACATTTTATTTTCCACTTTTTTTTTGGCCGTATGTATGGAAAGAAATACCTTGATAAGCCTGTGAAGGATGGGAGACACATCCCCTTACCGGGGCGTGCTGAAACTACCAAAGGCCATTCCTGTGTCGCTGTGTGGACAGAGAGGGATGATTATGCTCCTGAAGGGAGACGGAAAACAAGAAATGGTGAAGTTGGCCAGACCGTGTGCAGTAAGCCACTTGTCTACGTGCTATGTCTCTCAAGTCTCTAAGTGAAGAGGCTGCGTAGGCAGGGGGTGAAATGGAGATATTCCTGCAGAAGGTGCAGTAAAGAAACCTCCTTCCTGAAATATGGGAGACTTTATAGCCATGCAACGGAGGGCTGAGCAAAGCTCTCCTGCTATAAGAGGGGGTCCAAATGGAAGGCATCACATATGATGTCGGAGGAGGTTAAACGCAAAGACGAATAGGATAGTGTTGGGCACAAGGCTCATTTACTGTAGCTACTGTTATTTAAAATTATCGTCAAATTTTGTGCCCTTGTTACTCCCGATTGCCTCTCAGGGGTTGGGAGCTGTGGGTCTTGAGTCAGTCTACCCTCACCGGCATTCTGCTTTGTTCATGGGAGGTGCCATTAATGGAAAGAAACGAAGGGGCACCTGGGTGGCTCCGTTGGTTACGTGTCCGACTTCGGCTCAGGTCATGATCTCCCCACACGTGAGTTCAAGCCTCGTGTCGGGCTCTGTGCTGACAGCTCAGAGCCTGGAGCCTGTTTTGGGTCCTGTGTTTCCCTCTCTTTCTGCCTCTCTCCTGCGCGTTCTCTCTCTCTTTCAAACATAAATAAACTAAAAAAAATTTGTAATTAAAAAAAATAGAAGGAAGTGAAATTCATTGAGCCTCACTAGAATAAGAAAAAAAGTGGGGGCGCCTGGGTGGCTTAGTCGGTTACGCGTCCGACTTTCGCTTAGGTCATGATCTCGTGGTTCGTGGGTTCGAGCCCCGCGTCGGGCTCTGTGTTGACTGCCATCTCAGAGCCTGGAGCCTGTTTCAGTCTGCGGCTCCCTCTCTCTCTGACCCTCCCCTGCTCACGCTGTCTCTCTCTCTCCTAGAAATAAATTTAAAAAAAGAAAAAAGAAAAAAGTGAAAACTTCAAAATGCCATTTTGTCTTTCTGGCAAAGATTTTGTTTTTAGTTTTGGTATCCACAGTATGGGTCTGAGTGGGGAGAAATCACCACCAGTCTAACTCATGTAGGTGGAGTAGAAGTTGCTACAATTTTTCACGAAGGCAGTCTGACCCAAAAAAGGCATTGAGAGCATTAAAAACATGCATATCCTGGGGTGCCTGTGTGGCTCAGTCAGTTAAGTGTCCGACTTTGGCTCAGGTCCTATCTCGTGGTCGGTGTGTTCAAGCCCTGCATCAAGCTCTGAGCTGACAGCTCAGAGCCCGGAGCCTGCTTTGGGTTCTGTGTCTCCCTCTCTCTCTGCTCCTCCCAGCTTGTGCTCTGTGTCTCTCTCTTAAAAATAAATAAACACTAAAAAAATGTAAAAACATGTATGTCCTTTGACTTAGCAATTCAAAGATTTAACTAAAAGGCATACTAGAGGCCCCTGGGTGGCTTATGAGGGTCCGACTCTCAATTTTGCTCAGGTCATGATCCCAGTGTTGTGGAATTGAGCCTCATGTAGGGCTCCATGCTGAGTGGGAAGCCTGCTTGAGATTCTTTCTCTCTCCTTCTGCCCCTTTTCCCTCAGCTTGCACACACACCCTCTCTCAAATAGAAACATAAATACAAATAAAAGGCATACCATACTGACAGTTGCAGTGAAAAACTGAAAATTGCTTAATGTTCAGCAACAAATCCTTTTTTTTTTAATGTTTTATTTATTTCTGAGAGAGAGAGAGAGACAGCGTGAGCAGGGGAGGGTCAGAGAGAGAGGGAGATACAGAATCTGAAGCAGGCTCCAGGCTCTGAGCTACCTGTCAGCACAGAGCCCGATGCGGGGCTCAAACCCACGAACTGCGAGATCATGACCTGAGCCAAATTCGGACACTTAACCGACTGAACCACACAGGCACCCTAATCCTTAAATAAATAAAGGTGCATCCACTCCTAGGGCTGAGCGATCATCCTAAATGCTGTTATTGGGAGTGTATTCACTGGCATAAATATAAAGTTAATTGGAAACGGCCAGGGACCCAGGCTACTCAGGTCAGGCTTCTCAGAGCAGACTATTCAGGGCAGGCCATGTCATGAGAGGGTGCCCTGGGCTCCTGACTCAAGCTGGGCCAATGCCCCAAGAATGTGCTAAAACTCTCAGAAGAGAAGCAATTCTCTTTCTAGAAGCCCAAGGCCTGAGAAATGCATGCCAAGAGTTGTGGTATCCCTTTGTGCCACCATGTGGGAGAGCCTGCCTGAGATGACATCAACCAAGGGAAAGTAGAACCATGAGAAGTGGTAAGACA
Organism: Hyaena hyaena; assembly: GCF_003009895.1. Lineage (NCBI taxonomy): Eukaryota > Metazoa > Chordata > Mammalia > Carnivora > Hyaenidae > Hyaena > Hyaena hyaena. Next base: position 378,813 of record NW_024080761.1, read on the forward strand.
GATCCTGATGACCTTCATTGAGCCCCTAGATCCACCCATTCCTGAAGTCAGACCCCTGGGATTTTCAACTCTGCAGGCCAATGCATTTCTTTTGTTGCATACATTAGTTTGAATTGGATTTCTCTCACATTCGAGTCAAAGGGTCTTGATGAAAATGAACTCAGTTTTATAAAAATAAAAGAGTATTCATAAAGGGACACACTGAGATGTTGACTTATTTTCTCTGGGTGGCCAGGGCGATGCTGTTGCTTATTGTCTTCTTTTTATTTGAATAATGTAGTGATTTTAAAACATGTTCACAGATTATTTGATATCTCTTCCAGCAAGACAGGAGGTCTCTGTTCTCTCCCACTTAGTGACTTGAGGACCTTAGTGATCAAGTGCCTACTAGATTGTGGTAGAAATTATGTTATGTGACTTCCAATGCTAAGTTATAAAATGCCACGAAGCTCTGGGAACATAAGTTCTTCTGTGACGTAAGCCTTGGAGCCTTGAGCTTCTATGTAAGAAGTCTGAAGCAGCCAGGTTACAAGGAAGCCCAGGCCACACAGACAGTCCCTGTGTATGTGTTCAGCTGGGGTCCCAGCTGACAGCCAGCACTTATGTTCAGTCACTTCCGGATAATTCTGCCCCCAGCAATCAAGTCAATCCCAGCCTTTGATCTTCCTAGTTGATGGTCCATGGTGGAGCAAGTATATGCCAATCCCATTGTGTCCTTCCCAAATTGTTGACCCCTGGAATGTTGACCCGTAGAATTATTTTAAGTTGCTAAATTTTGGCATGGTTTGTTACACAGCAATAGATAGCTGAAATATAGATATTTTCCAATTTTTCTGCAATGAACAAGGGTTGTGTTACATTTAAAAACAAAAACCAACGGGAAAAGTTACTCTTTTCTTAAAAACATTTTTTTATTTTTAAAAAATGTTTTATTCATTTCTGAGAGAGAGAGAGAGAGAGACAGCATGAGCAGGGGAGGGGCAGAGAGAGAAGGAGACACAGAATCTGAAACTGGCTGCAGGCTCTGAGCTGGCTGTCAGCACAGAGCCCCATGCGGGACTCGAACCCATGAACCGTGAGATCATGACCTGAGCTGAAGTTGGACGCTTAACCAACCGAGCCACCCAGGCTCTCCCGAAAAGTTACTCTTAAAAGGTGCAGACGTGAAGGGGTTCCTTGGGTGGCTCAGTTGGTTGAGCATCTGACTTCAGCTCAGGTCATGATCTCATGGTTCATGAATTTTCAGCCTTGTGTCCGGCTCTGTGCTAACAGCTCAGAGCCTGGAGCCTGCTTTGGATTCTGTGTCTCCCTCTCTCTCTGCCCCTCCCCTATTCATGGCTCTGTTTCTCTCTATCTCAAAAATAAACACAAAGCGGTGCTTGGGTGGCTCAATTGGTTAGGTGTCCAACTTTGGCTCAGGTCATGATCTCGCAGTTCGTGGGTTCGAGCCCTGCATCAGGTTCTGTGCTGACAGCTAGCTCAGAGCCTGGAGCCTGCTTCGGATTCTTTGTCTCCCTCTCTCTGACCCTCCCCTGCTCACGCTGCCTCTCTCTCTCTCAGAAATAAGTAAAACATTTAAAAAATTAAAAAAAAAACATAAAAAAAAGTTGCAGACATTAAAAAATAACCACAGCACCGTCTGGGAACAGAGATTGGTCTCCCATTTACTTGTTTCTCAAGGTCAGGGTGACAGATATTGTTTGATTTTATATTCTGCTGCTTGCTGGGAGGGGGAGCAGTATGGATGAGTCAACATCCTGGAGTCTTTGTGACCCCTGATCTCCTGAATTATTGAACTCTTAGAAGCAGCTGTCTTATCAAACAGTTTAAAACAATTTCAGCCCAATTGCAAATGTTGACAAATCCTTGGAAAACAATCTGGCCGCACGTGTTAGGATGCTTATGTTTGAAAGGAAAAATGAAAATGCAACTGAGAAACCTGGATGGCTTCCCTTGATGGCTACAAAATGGATGTCACCAGCCTAGGAGCTATATGCTTTCTGGCTCTGGTCAGAGCCCTGCCATTTTCCTGAGAGTGAAAAAAGGAGAGTTGAATCTGAGTCTGACTGGCCCCATGGGCCGAGCCTTTATCATGGAATTATCGTTAAATCCATCACTGCTTGCCAGTGGGTGGGTGTGGGGAGTGGTAGGATATCTTGATTGGATTAAACCAAAAATTTACTGAAGGGATAAAGGGTAGCTCAATAGTTCCAGACTCTACAAATGGCTATTCCAGGTCTGGTAAAGAAAGGGGAAAGGAAACATATGGAGTGAGACACATATACCTATAGCAAGAGACTCATGAATCTTTGTGTCCTTGTCTCAGTAGCCCGACTTCTGGGGGGATGTTCTAAAACATAAGAAGAGCTTATTTATGGAGATGTTCACTGTTATTTACAAGGGTAAAAATCCAGAAACCTTCTCAGCATTCAATTCACCCAGTTATTTCAGTTATTAATGTCTTTTACAATGGGCTAGGCATTTGTACTTGACTCTGGGGACACATGCGAGTAATAAGATGCAATCTGGTTGTGACAGTCAAGGTTCAGAGGGGAAAAGAAAGCAAATGCGTGGTATTACCAGGGCAATAAGTGTGAATACAGTAGATGTGCAGGGTTGTGGGAGCTTAGAGGAGGCGCATCCAACTTGGGTTTTGAGAATGACAGAAGTAGAGGCAAGATGGCGGAGAAGTAGGGAGTTCTGTACTTCTCGCCTGCATCAAACAAAGCAGGGCTGAAGCCAAAGGACGCTGAACCACAAGAGGCTGGGAGGGATAGAGACAGAGTCCACTAAGAGAATGACAGCAGGAGGGCTTCTTGGAGGAAGAGACACCTAAAAGCCTGGTGAGAGTTAATCACCCAAGGGGATTGGAAATGGTGGGAGAGATGGAAGGGAAACATTTTAAACTACCAATGCCTGGGTCTCACCTCCACAGATTTGTATTCTGTTGGTCTAGGGTAGGATCCAGACATAGTTTGCCTTAGGGGCACCCTGCCATTGTTGAAAATCAGCAGATGGAAGGGGCGTCTGGGTGGCTTAGTTGGTTAAGCATCCAACTTTCGCATAGGTCATGATCTCGTGGCTCGTGGGTTCGAGCCCCGCGTCGGGCTCTGTGCTGACTGCCAGCTCAGAGCCTGGAGCCTGTTTCAGAGTCTGTGACTCCCTCTCTCTCTGACCCTCCCCTGCAAACGCTGTCTCTCTCTCTCTCTCCTAGAAATAAATAAAACATTAAAAAAAAATTTTTTTTAAATAAAATAAAATCAGCAGATGGAAGGTGCCTGGGTGGCTCAGTCATTTAAGCGTCCAACCTTTTATGTCGGCTCACATCATGATCTCGTGGTTCATGAGCTCGAGCCCCACATCAGGCTCTTCTCTGACAGTGCGAAGCCTGTTTGGGATTCTTTGTCTCCATCTCTCTCTGCCCCTCCCCACTCTCAAAAATAAACATTAAAAGAAAATAAACAGATGAATAGGCTCTTTGGGATGGGTAAAACGTGAGATCCTCAAGGCCATCACTTCACTGTGGAGAGGTGGTTGCTGTAATGTGGAAACCGAGGCAAGGAGAGGAGTCTATTCTGGTTCTGAAATGAATTAGGAACAGTGATGGAGAAGGGTGTTATCTATGTGCTTGCCACTCCCTCCCTCCCTGCTCCCTCCCTCCCTTCCCTTCTTCTCGCCTACCAGAGTGCCACCTAGGGTCAGACTGTCCCCAGCCACCAAGAAGCCCTCCAGGACATCTCCCCACATGCCTCTCGATTTGTTGAACACTTCCTGTGATTGGACAGCTTGTGGAGTCTGCAGAGGAAGCCACGTGTGGGGTTTGTCCAGGTATCAGAGACAGTGGCCCCCCATACAGTCCGCAGAGGGGACCAGGCACAGCCCCATAGAAGTCACAGGAGCTGGAGGGTAGTTCTGTTGCCATAGGCTGTGGAGAGGGAGTTTCCAGGCTCTCCAGGGGCATCAGGGCAGGATGCTAGGTGAGCTGGGATAGGGGATCTGGCACCTCGGAAGCTGCATGCCATTCATTTTACTCCATGGTGTGAGAAGTAAGGGCGATGATTCATTTCCAGAAATACCAAATAAAAGCAGTGCTGTCTAGTTAACAATAAGTTTACAACCTATTGGAAATATGTATGAACCCCCACTCCCCCAAATGGAGCCCCAAACCCTTAGACACTTCACTTCCTCGTTCTTCCTCCTCTCATTTTCTGCAAGCTTACTCTCGTGGGCTTTGCAATGAGCATGCGCCAAAGAACTGAAGTCTCCGTGTCACCTCAGGGAATGTGCTTTTTGCCTTATGTGGGCGTAGGTGACCTCCAGGTAAGGCTGTAACCTCTATAGTACTCAGCCAATGAGGAATCAGGGGAGGGACTTGCACACTAGGAAATAAATTGCCTGCTATGACCGCCCCAAGCGTGCCGGTCTGTCAGACGCCCGCTCTTGCAAGAACGTTGATTATAGCCTCCCTTCACCGTGTTCCATGTCTCTGCGTCCCTCCTTGGATTGGGTCAGTGGGTTTGTTTCTCACATTTGGGGGCTCATCTGGGATTCAGCTTGCCCTGTGGGGTCCAGGTCCTCTGGGGAATGGTGAGTGGCAGAGCAGGACAGGGCAACAGTCATCAAGCCTGGTTAGGGTGCTTGGGCTTCACCCTGAGAACAATGAGGGACCAATGACTATATGTGATGGAGAAAGGGGCCGGATCACATTTGTCCTCCAGGAAGATTGCAGCACTGCTGTATGGGAACACCTCACCCATGGCAGACCTGGCCTCTGTCTTGGGGCATGGCCACTTACAAGCTGGAAGACCTGCATATGTGGTTGGACCTCTCTGAGCATCAGCATCCTCCTCTGTAAAATAGAGATGAAAATATTTACCCACTTTGGGTTGTTGGGTGGATACATACATGTGACAAGACGAATAAAGCCAGAGAGTGTCATGCTTAAGAAGACTGATGACCATGGAGCCAGATCACATGGTTTGAATCCTGGCTCTGTCACCATTGGCTATCTGACCTTAGGCAATTTACCTGACCTCTGTGTCTCAGTTTTCCCATCCACAGGATGGAGATACAATAGTTCCTCCTTCACAGAATTTCTGTGAAGAGTAACATTAGTAAAATGTTAAAATAGTGACCAGTTAGGGAATGAATAAGTCATGGGAATAAAAGACACAGTGTAAGGAATATAGTGAGCGAGGGGTGCCTGGGTCGCCCCATTGGTTGAGTGTCTGACTTCAGCTCAGGTCATGATCTCACGGTTTAGAGAGAGAGATCATGTGGAGCTTGCTGCTGTCAGTGCAGAGCCTGCTTCAGATCCTTTGTCTCTCTCTCTGTGCTCCTCCCCTCTTGTTCTCTCTCTCAAAAATAAAGAAAACATTTTTCAAAAACTATCCAAAAAAAGGAATATAGTCAACAGTATTGTAATAGCAATGGGTTGGGACATTTGGTCATTATATTGGGGTGACATAGTGTAGTGTTTGAACTTGTCAAATCACTATGTTGTACACATCAAACTATGGTAACACCGTGTGTCAACTATACTCCAAAAACAAAACAAAAAACCAAAATATTGACTATAAGTAGTTGAAAGGGCACTGGAGGGGAATTGATGGGCCCAAAGCCATATGGCAGGCAAGTGACGTCAGAGCCTGATCTGAATTAAAGCCTTTCCCTGTACAGTGCCTTTCAAGTTCAACTGTCTCATCACTATCATTAAGAATCTTGTCTCTAAAGTGAGAGAAGAGCACGGATTCGAGCCATCGACACCAGACCGTGCTGCTCCTATGAAATACCTAGCACTCGACAATGATTCATGATCAAAGAAGCAATGTCCCCTCTGTCATGGAGGGTGGGCCATTACAGTTAAGAAAAGGGTACCAGAAGGGTGTTAAAGATATCCTGGGGTGGCTCTGTGACCCCCTGGGATCTGGGTTTGTATTCCCAGTTCAAGGCTTGGCCCCGCTGGTTAGGATAAGTGTGACCGTGAGCAAGTCCCTTAATGTCTCTGTGTCACACTTTCTTCACTTGAAAAAGTGAGGGAAAGTAATAATATCTCTCCTCGGGGCATTGTGAGGAGTATGTGAGCTGGCACAGGTACCTGGCCCATAGTGAATGCTGAAAAAGTATTAGGTGTGATGGTCACAGGGACGAGGGTGGTCATTCATGCAGGTTTACTCTGTGCCAAGCTTTACCCTCATTGTCTTATTTCAGACTCACACAAACTCCAGAAGGCACAGTTTGTATCTATCTTTACCCATAGAGGTGAGAGCTTGGGCTCCGAGACTTTATATAACTTGCCAAGGTCACACAGCAAATACAAGGTGAAGCTGGGATTTGGATCTCCATCTGTTTGATTACAAGAGTCTAAATTCTCAGGCGCCTGGGTGGCTCAGTCAGTGAAGGGTCTGACTTCGGCTCAGGTCATGATCTCATGGTTTGTGAGTTTGAGCCCCGCGTTGGACTCTGTGCTGACAGCTCAGAGCCTGGAGCCTGCTTTGGATTCTGTGTCTCCCTCTCTCTCTACCCCTCCCCTGCTCATGCTCTCTCTGTCTCTCTCAAAAATAAATAAACATTAAAAAATTTTTAGAAAAGCGTCTAAATCCTCAACCACCCACTCTCCTTCTTCCTGTCGGTCAGCAGTGTCCCTAGACTATAATGGGGGTGAAAAGCACATCTTACTAATTTCACACCTCCACCACCCCACTCCCACACTCCCAAGGGCTCATTTCAGAGTGGGCACCAGGAAGTGTTTGCCAAGTAAACCAGTGATCTCCCGCACCTCCCACTTACGGCCCTTCAAGGCCCTCCATCTCTACATGGTTGAACCAGCTTCTACTGAACACAAAAGAAAGAGTGACAAAAAAAAGCCTTCCTCCCCAAGGCTACAATTAATCAGAATGCTTCAGTTGCACACATACCTCTGTCTGTATAAATACATAAATGTGTATCTATATAAATAGTAGCACTCACAGAGGTTGCTGGCTCAGTGATGTGGTTGAATGGGAGACTGACAGCATGATTCATGGCTCAGGTCAAATTTAACTCTAACCTGTTGTGCAAGACAGATTTACTTCAAGAGTCCTTTCTTCTGCATAACTGGCATGGGCCCACCTTCTTCCCGGTGGAAAGGATGTTTCCACCTCAGCCACCGCACACCCAGGTCAGATCTAGAGCCTCTTGGCTACTTTCCCAGCGGTGTGGGCCCAGGTGAGATCCAACCAGGCAGTCTCCGTCAGCAAAGGAAAGGGGAGCAATCAAAAGCCGCAGCCTGCCAGGAATCTGGAATGTGAGATGGAGACCCCTCCGACATAGGAGGGCCTAGGAAAAGCTTCTCATCCATCCATCCACCTGGCTGTCCTGTTCATATGTAGCGTCTCTCTATGCGTGTGTCCCTCCATCCATTTGTTCATTCATTCATTATATGCATCCATCCATTATACCCACCTGTCCACCACTGCCATTAATCTACGCCGTCAGACTTGGAATACCTACACAGGACCTACATTGTGCCAGACACTGTCCTGGACACTGGGAATGTAATACACAGTCACATATTTTGCCTTCACGGAGCTTACATTCTAGCATCAGTTCAGAAAATAAACAGATAATCATGCCCGTATCTTTTTCGTTATGGGCTCCAGGAAGTACTGTAGAAGAGGGCTAGGCAGTGGTTAGAGATCCCATACCTGGGGTACTTGACTTAGTCTTGGAGTCAGGGAAAGCTTCTGAGAGGTGATGGCTAAGAAAGAGCCATCCGTCAGCTGAAACCCCATGGAACTTTCGGGGGCAGAGAGAAGAGCTTTGAGGTAGCGAAGATCTCCAGGTGAGCTAGGGGCCAAGTGATTGGTGTGTTACGGACATTAGAATGACAAAGAACTGGGTGGCGGTGGCTTTGGGAGCGTGATTGGGATGCTAATGGAGGATTTGGTGTCTGGAAAGGTTCCAATTTCCCTGGGCTCCCCAGTGATTTTTCTCTAAAGAAGTGGGAGTTTCATAGCTAGGTTTGACAGAAAGGCAGTAAACCATGGTGGACAAGCACAAAGCTCAGCTGAGCTCTTGGCTTTACCATTCTACAGATGTATGACCTTATGAGGCAAGCCCTTTAACCTCTCCGAACCTCCACTTTTTCTCCTATAAAACAATGATAATCCTGCTGTTCTTCCTTCACTTGTTTAATATGTACAGAGCACCTTCTATGTCCCACGTGCTTTTCTGGACACTGGTGCTCTCCCAGTGACCAAGACAGACCAATACACTGAGTTGTTATAAAGATTAAATGAGATAATGCAAATAAAACATTTGGTACCAGGCCTGGCCCATTGTATATGCTTATTAGGTGGTGGTTGTTTTTGGTTATTACTTTAGAAATTAATCGGGGCGCCTGGGTGGCTTAGTCGGTTAAGCGTCCGACTTTCACTTGGGTCATGATCTGTGGTTCGTGGGTTCGTGCCCCACGTCCGGCTCTGTGCTGACTGCCAGCTCAGAGCCTGGAGCCTATATCAGAGTCTGTATCTCCCTCTCTCTCTGACCCTCCCCTGCTCACACTGTCTCTCTCTCTCCTAGAAATAAATAAAAATATTAAAAAAAAAAAAAAAAGAAATTAATCAAGGAACACCTTCCCAATGTTGCTCAGTATACTGGACGCCCCAAAGAGATAGCAGGTGGCATTTTTCCCCGCCTTCCTAACATCCCTATTCACCTGTTCTGCCAGCTCAGAAGCGAGAGAGTTATCCTTCATTACTCTCTCCTCCTCATACCCGACAGCCTGTCAGTCACCAAATTCTGGCCTTCCTGTCTTCTAAATATCTCATAGATACCCACTCATCTCCAGCCCCCATTCATTGACATAGATTGGGGCTCTTCATCTCGCACCTGTCTGACTGACATCGTTAATTGCTTACCCCGAATGTACCTTCCCTCCTTCTTCTACCCTGAATGTGTCATGTGTCTGTAATGTCCATTACCTCAGGTCACTCACATTCCCAGACTCTTTTGCACTAAGGTGTGGGAGTTGTGACCCAGAAAGGGGAAAGAAAAGTCTCTTGGTGGTAAAAGGGATGGGTGTGGAGTCTTACTCCTGTGCTGAATTTTTCTTTCTTTCTTTTTTAAAGTAGGCTTCATGCCCAGCATGGAGCCCAGTGTGGGGCTTGAACTCATGACCCTGAGATCAAGGCCGGAGCTGAGATCAAGAGTTGGATGCTGAACTGACTGAGCCATCCAGGTGCCCCCTGGATTATTCTTTCTTGAAACATGGATGTGATGTCTGGAGCTGTGGCAGCCATCTTGGAACCATGGAGTGTTAGAATGGAACAGAAAGAAAAAAAAAGAAAAAAAAAAAAAGACCCTGGGTCCTTGGTGAAATAGCTGATAACACCAGTAACTGCTGACCTCTAAATTTCTTGTGAGAAGAAGAATAAACTCATCTTTTGTGTAAGGCACAAAACAGGTCTTCTATTTGTGTCAGATGGGTTTTCTATTACTTAGAGCTCGGTGGATTCCTAAATGGTCTATGTGTTGTGTTATAACAGCTTTCCAACTTGCCTCCTTTGGGTTGAGCCCCCTAATTCATTCCCTGCATAGCAGCCACAGGTATGTTTGGGAGCACACGAATCAGATCCCTCCTGTGCTGAAAATTTTTCAAAGGTTTCTCATCGCCTACAATAGTCCCTGCGCATGGTGTTATTTTCCTGCTAAATAAGGGTTTTTAAAGAGCGTCTCAGCACTTGATTCGTTTTTTTCTGATGAATATTGAGATATTAATCCCTCATTCAATTCATATGACACTGGTGTTATTGTAATAGTATTTTAAATAGACTGTTCCATTTTACCCAGCTTTAAAGAACAAGAAGAACCGAAAGTGAAATTGAAGTAATTGCTCATTTTCAAATAATTTTTCTTCACACAAGGGATCTTATGTCTTAACAGATCTCTCTAAGGAAATTATTATTTTTTTAATGTTTACTTTTCAGAGAGAGAATGAGTGAGGGAGGGGCTGAGAGAGAGAGGACAGAGGATTTGAAACAGGCTCCTCACTGACAGCAGTAAGCCTGATATGGAGCTCAAACTCAAGAACTGTGAGATGGTGACCTGAGCTGAAGTCAAACACTTCCCTGGCTGAGCCACCCAGGTGCCTTTTTCTAAAGGAAATTATTAAGGACACATGGCCACTGAGTGCAATATGAGTCAGATTCTGGACCAGAATAAGGACATCATTGGGAACACTGGCAATATTTTACTAAGATCTGTAGTTTTGTTAATGGTATTATATCAGTGTGGATTTCCTTGTTTTGGTAACCCTATCTGGTCATGTAAAGAGTTAACATTAGGGGAAATTGGTGAAGGGCACACTGAATCCTCTGTATTCCTTTTTTCAACCTCTCCGTAATTCAAAAATGACCTCAAAATAAAAAGGTTTTTAAAAACCATTTTAAGTTTAAGGAGAAATTTAGAAAACACAAGTGATTAGGTCTTTTACCAAATTACAATTGACGAAGGGGATTAGAGTGGTTTTTAATTAGGTTTTTACTCAAGAGGGTATGGAACACTCCCTGTTGTGAAACATGATGGCATCAGCACCCTCGAATTCTTTTCATTTTCTCCTCCCAAACTGGCACATTTTTGTTAGTTATTTTGATATTGTCAAGATTTTAGAACATTGGCTTCTTTTTGACCGTCATAATTGTTAGGAGAGCTGTTTAATCTTGATTATGTATTTAAATAATTCTGTGCTCGCCATTGTCTGTTTGGTTTAACTCTTTATTGGCTGGATTTCATAAATGAATACTTTTTTTTTTTTTGAACCACGTCTCTTTGCTCCTGACCTCATCCTCACTTGAAAATGTCTCTGTGCTGCCATTTCCTTTATACAAATGAAAACTTGACGGGGTATAAAATTATGGGGTTTTGGTTCAGACCTTTGTAGACATTGCTTTACTGTTTTTCTGTCATTGGGTGTTTTCTTTTTTCTTTTTTTTTTTTTTAATTTATTTATTTTGAGAGAGAAAGAGCATGAGCAGGGGAGGGGTGGAAAGAGAAGAGAATCCTAAGCAGGCTCCACACGGTCACTGCAGAGATCAACTCGGGGCTCATCCCACAACACTGGGATCATGATCTGAGCTGAAACCAAGAGTCTGACGCTCAACTGACTGACCCACCCACACGCCCCTGTCATTGGGTGTTTAAAACAATTTATACAGAGTTGGCATTGACAATTTTTGATATACTGCTTTATGAAATTTAACACATGTAATGTTGATCTAACCATAGCCAGAATCACAATGCAAAACAGTTCTGTTATCCTCCAAAACTTCCTCATGCTGCCCTGTCCACTGACCTCTGACAACCTGGCATCTACAATTTGTCCCTATAATTCTGGCTTGTAGATGGCACATAAATGGAATGATACAACATGTAACCTTTTGAGCCTAATTTCTTTCATTCAACTTAATGCTTCTGAAGTACATCCATATTGTTATGTGTGTCAAGAGTTCATTTTTATTATTTCTTACTAGTATTATATTGTGCTGACGATCCACACTATGTCACTTGTTGAAGGACAGAATGGCTGTACCATTTTTATTCTCACCAGTGTAGATGAGAATTCCAGTTGCTCTGAATCACTTAGTAGTGTGAGGGCGGTGTGGCCCTTAATTGTAGCCATTTAATAGGCGTGTAATGGTGATGGTTTAATTTGCATTTCCATAAGCAAATGGTGGTGGAGCATCTTTTCACAAGCTTATTTGGGAAAGTGGCTGTTTAAGTTCTCGGCCTATTTTTTGTCTTATTACTGCCAAATTTTGAGAGTTCTTTACATACTCTGAATAAAAGTCCCTTGCAGAGTATGCAATTTGCCAGTATCTTCTCCTTATATGTAGCTTGTTTGCTAAATTAAAAAATAATTTTTAATGGGTTATGTTTTTTGTGTCACATCTGTAAACTCTGCCCACCTCAAGGTCATGGAGAGCTCTCCTATCTTTTCTTTCAAATGATTTATGTTTTACATTTTGTCCGTGATCATTTTGCGTTAATTTTTGTGTAAGGTGTGAGGAATACATTGAGGTTTATGGTTTTTTGGGGTTTTTTTTTTGGTGCATATGAGTGTCCAATTATTCTACTATCATTTGTCAAAAAGCCTATCTTTTCTCTATCGAATTGCTTTTGTGACTTTGCTGGAAAACAATCGACGATGTTTACGTGGGTCCGTGTCTGTACTCTCTATCCTGTTCTGTTGATCTATGTGTCTGCCCTTTTGTTAATACCTCAAGGTCTTTATTACTGTGGTTTTATAATAAATGTTAAAATTAGTGCAAGCCCTCCAACATTGTTTTTTTCACCAAAATTGTTTTGGCTGGTCTAGCCCTTTGTAGACCCATATAAATTTTAGAATTATCTTGTATATATGTATGGGAAAGTTTCTGCTGCAGTTAGTTTGGGGATAATTGACATCCTAACTATGCCATCTCTCGATCAGTAAGCATGGTGTGTCTTTTCATTTAATTTAGGTTTTTCTAAATCAGTATTTTGACATTTTCGGCATACAGATCCCATACATGTTTTGTTAGGCTCATATGTAAATATTTTACTTTTTATTTTTTTATTTTAATTTTATTTTACTTTAATTTTTTTATTTTAAATACAATTTTTTTTAAAATTTCTGGGGAACTGGGTAGCTCAGTCCGTTAAGTGTCTGACTTCATTCAGCTCAGGTCATGATCTCACAGTTTATGAGTTTGAACCCTGCATCGGATGCTGTGCTGACAGCTCGGAGCCTAGAGCCTGCTTCAGATTCTGTTTTCCTCTCTGCCTCTTCCCTGCTTGCACTCTGTCTCTCTCTCTCTCAAAAATAAACATTAAAAAAGTAATATTATAAACTGTTTTTTACTTTAAAATTTTTACTTTCAATTTTTTTATTAATTTTTTAAAGTTTATTTATTTTGAGAGAGAGAGAGTGCAAATGTATGCAAGTGGGGGAGGAGCAGAGAGAGAGGGAGAGAGAGTATCTCAGGCTGGCCCCCTATTGTCAGCACAGAGCACAGTGTGGGAGGCTCAGTGGGCACGGAGGAGGGCACTTGTGGGGATGAGCTCTGGGTGTTATACGGAAACCGACTTGACAATAAACTATTAAAAAAAAAAAAATGAGATCAAGACCTGAGCCAAAACCAAGAGCCAGACGCTTAACCAATGGAGCCGTTCAGGTGCCCCTAAATATTTTACTTTTTAAAGACTTACTATAAATGGTACTGTTTTTAAAACTTCAGTTCCTAATTGTTCATTGGTAGTATATATAAATACAGTTAATAATCACATTTAAAAATAACAGTTTACATGTTGACCTTCTATTTTATGACCTTGCTAAACTCACCTATTAGTTCTGGAAGTGTTTTCTTTTTGTAGCTTGTTTGAAATTCCCCGTATAGACAATCATATTGTCTGTGAATACAGTTTTCCTTCCTTTTCAATCTGGATGGCTTTAATTTCTTTCACTTGCCTTTTGGCAGCGGTGAGGACTTACAGTACAGTGTTGAGTCAGTAGTGAAAGCGGGCATCCTTGCCTTGTTCCCAGTCTTAGGGAAAGCATCGAAACTTTCACTTTTATGTGTGATGTTAGGTGACAGTGTTCTGCAGAAGCCCTTTGTCAGGTTAAGGAGGATCCCTTCTAATCTTAGTTTGCTAAGAGCCTTCAAGAAACATAAGTGGATAAGTGCTTTTTCTGCATTAGTTAATCCGATCTTGTGGTTTTCTTCTTTACTATGTTCATGTGGTGGATTCCACTGATTTTCAAATGTTGAACCCAACTGCATTCCCAAGATAACCTGCGTGTACATGTGTGTACATACGTTATACACACACGCACATATTACAAATATATGTATGTATCATTTGCTAATATTTTGATGAAACCGTGTGGCCCTGGAGTTATATCTTTCAGAATATTTTAAACTGCTTATTTGATTTCTTAGACGTGGGAATATTAAGGGAATCTGTTTCTTCTTGGGTGCGCTTTGGTAGTTTGTGGCTTTTGAGAAATCAGTCGATTTCAACTAAGTTGTCAAATTTAAGCTGATAGTATTTTAAAAAATGCTTATTTATTTATTTTGAGAGAGAGAAAGAGAGAGCACAAGCACAGGAGGGGCAGAGAGAGAGAGGGAGAGAGAGAACCCCAAGCAAGCTGTCAGCTGCAGAACTCGACATGGGACTTGATCTCACGAACCAGGAGATCATGACCTGAACTGAAATTAAGAGTTGGGCCCTTAACCAACTGAACCACCCAATGCCCTTCGTAGTATTTTTTTTTTTAATTATCCATTTATGTCTGTGGGGTCTGTAGTGATAGTCTCTATTTCATTCATATTGGTAATTCATGTCTTCTCTCTTTTTTTTCTTGTTAGTCTGGCTAGAGCTTTATCAATTATATTGATCTCTTCACAGATACAGTTTTTGGTTTGATCAATTTTCTCTATTCTTATTTTCCAATTCATTGATTTTTGGCCTTTATTATATCTATCTTTACTATGTCCTTCTTTTTGATTGTTTCTGGTTTATTTTGCTCCTTCTTTTCCTCGTTTCATAAGGTTGAATCTTAGATCATTGATTTGACACCTATGTGACACTGCTTCACATATATGTGTTTAATGATCTACATTTCCCCCTATACAGTGCTTTAACTCTATCCCACACACGTGCACATGAGCTTTCATTTTCCTTCAGTTCAAACTTTCCTAATTTCCCTTGAGACTTCCTCTTTGACCCATAGATTACTTACAAGTGTTTTTGTTTGTTTGTTTCATTTTTTATTTTTCTAGGTGTTTGGGGGACTTTCCAGACCAATTTTTGTTGTTAATTTCTCATTTAAGTCCATTATCTTCAGGGATATGTTTTGGATGTTTTCAATTTTTCAAGCTTGTTAAGTCTTTTTTTCATGACCCGGAATACGGTCTATTTTGGTGACTGCTCCTCGGACATTTGAAAAGAATGTGTATTCTACTGTTCTTGGATGAACTATTCTATGAATGCCAGTTGGGTCCAGTCCCTTGAGGGCAGTGTTTGGTCCTTCTCTGTCCTTGCTGATTCTCTCTGTGCTTGTCCTGCCACTTACTGAGAGTAATACCGCATCTCCAAACACAACCATGGATGTGTTCATTTCTCCTTCTGGCTCGGCAGTTTTTACCTATTTTAAACTCAGTTGTTAGATACACACATTTAAGAATGTTGTGTCTTTTGGGAACAGAGTCTTTTATCATTTTTAGTGCCCTCTTCACATCTCTGGTAGTTTTCTCTGAGGTGTAGTTTGGTGCTAATAGAACCACCCCAGTTTTCTTTTTCTTAGTATTTGCATGGTATATTATTTTTCATCTTTTTACTTCTTTTTTTTCAAAGTTCATTTATTTTTGAGAGAGAGAGTAGGGGAGGGGCAGCGAGAGACAGAATCCTAAGCAGGTTCTGTGCTATCAGCACAGAGCCCAACCGAGGGCTCGATTCTATGAACTGTGAGATCATTCCCCGAGCTAGAATCAAGAGTTGGATGCTAACTGACTGAACCGGCCAGTTACCCCAACTTTTTTTTTTTTAAGTTTATTTATTTTAAGTTTATTATTTATTTAAGTTTATTTATTTTTAAGTTTATTTATTTTGGTGGGGAGAGAAGTGCAGGGGGAGAGAGAGAGAGAGAGAGAGAGAGAGAGAGAGAGAGAATCCTAAGCAGGAGCCACACTGTCAGTGTGAAGCCCAATGAGGGGTTTGAACCCATGAACTGTGAGATCATGACCTAAGCCTAAATCAAGAGTCGAACGCTTAATGGACTGAGCCCCAAGACGCCCCTTAATCCTTTTACTCCTAACCTACTTATGTCATGAATTTAAAATGGGATTCTTCTAGGCAGGTTATAACTGAGTCTTTTTAAACTTTATTATTTTCTATTTTTTTTAAACTTTAAATCTGATCATCTCTCTCTTTTAATGGGTGTGTTTTTACTCTATTTCCATTTGATGTAATAATTGATAAGTTAGAATTTAGGACTCCTATTTTATTATTTTTTTCATTTTTGACTTCTGTTTTTCTTGGCTTTGTTTTCCTTCTCCTGACTTTTTTTGGGGGAGTATTTGAATGTTTTTAAGTATTCTATTTAAATTTTTCTATTTTTATTTACTATTTCTCTGTATATAGTTTTTAGGGGTTGCTGTATTACAATACACATACTTGAGGTAGGGATTACAATATGCATATTTGACTTTTAACAGTTTACTATAATCAAGAAGATGTGGTAATTGATATAATGTGGGGGTGGGGGTAAGAAAAGATTAAGTATGACACTGAAGTTTCTGGATCAGGAACGGGGTATAAGGTGATGTCATCTACTACCAGGATGAATTTAAATGGAGGGGCAGATCTCGGGGAAATGAGTTTTGTTTGGAACATGCAGAGTTGGGAACACTAGTGGCTCATTCAAGTGGAGATGTCAGAAGGCAATTTATCACATGGATCTGAAGCTAGGACAAGGGTCCTGGACTGAAGGACAGATTTGGAAGTCCTCAGTTGCAGTTGGCATCCATTGTTTTTGATGCTTACCATCTGTTTGCCTCTGGCACCCCACCCCCAATTCATGGCCTCACGAAAGGGACTAACCCACTCTCCACTCTAGAAGTGGGCCTTGAGTGGACTCAACTAATTATCATATCCCATTCTGCCTGGCCACAGAGACTGGCTCAGGGTTAGACGTGTAACCAGATTTGGCCAACAGGAATAAAGTCCCACCATCTTGGAGAAACACACGTTGTTTCTAATTGGAGTTAATCTGAAAGGAAGTAAGATCTGAAGATGCTGCTGTTATATTTCATCCCTGAAGGGAGAATCTTCTGTAAGTATGTGAGCAAGAGAGGAAGCAGAGCTAAGGGATGCTGGGAACGAGAGGGTCCAGGGGATCCTGTCTGAGCCCCGGGTAAATCTGTGCTCAGTCTCTGGACTTTTCAATCATGTGAGCCAATACTTTCCATATTTCCTAAATTATGTTTGATTCGGCTTTTCGTTCCTTTTGAGTGAAAGAATTCTGACTGATACATAAGCACCTAGTGGGTATAGAAGCCATGATGGTGAACGAGAGGCTGAATACAAGTGTGTCTAGAGAGAGAAGAGGGATAGGTAGAAGAAAAGGAGACCATGAAAAAGCATGAGAGGTGTGCTCAGAGAGACATAAGGACAGTTCTTTGTCTTAGAAGCTCCAGAAAGAGAGTGAGTCAAGAAATAGAGAGGAATTAGCAGTGTAAAATACTTATGGGGAATCAGTCAAGATAAGGACTGAGAAGGGCCCTTTGGATCTTCCAACAATGAGATTGTTTGCAAAAACAGTTGTAGTTAACCAAACTAAAAGGATTCTCTGAAATCATTACTCTATACCCTCTTCTGCAAATGAGGGAATTGAGGCAATGAGATACTTAGATTTTTTTTTAGTAACTGATATAAAATTACAAGTAAAGAACAGATCTCTAAGGGTCCTTAAAGGTCACTTGATCTAATTACTTATCTAATGCTTGAGTCTCTTATACAACATCTCTCTGAAGCCTGTGCTTAAATGCAGCCACTGAGAAAGAACTCATTACTTCCCAGGTCTGATGAGAATCCCTAGTTTCTGACTTCTTAACCATGTTCTCTTTATTCTACAGAGCAGACACTTGCTAGGAGATGGTATGCATCCTGAGTCGAGCCCCTGGAAAGCTGGTTGGATTGGGGGAACTCAGAAGATCAAGTCAGATTTTGAATTTTAAGGAGGATTTTGGCTGAGATGGAACCCTCTTTTCATGACTCCATTCACTCCTTAAAGTCAAATCCTTCAGGAATTCCAGGACCAAGACATCCCAAGCCCAGCACAAGATTTCCACGTGCCTGCTCACAGGTAACATACACTCAGTATACCAGAAGCTGAACCCCTCACTTTCTTCTACTAAACCCTGTTTTTACTCTTGCGATTCTTGTTTTTAAAAATATTTATTTATTTATTTAGAGAGAGGGAGGGAGAATCCCAAGCAGTCCCTGAGCTGGAGCTGTCAATGCAGATCCCAATGTAGGGCTCGATCTCATGAAGAGCAAGATCACGGCCTGAGACCAAGTCAAGAGTTGGATGCCCAACTAACTGAGCCACCCAGATGCCCCTCCTCTTGAGATTCTGACTCCCCCTCCATCAACGTACTGGAGACTTCCTTGACTCATCTCTCCTCCACTCTCCATTTCTTGTGAATCACCATTATTTCTCTCGTGCATCCCTGAGACTTGTTAACTTCTCCTTGATCCACCATCACACCCAAGCAGAAGCCACCATTACCTCCTACCTAGACAATGATCAATCTTCCAACTGGTTTCCTACCGCCAGTGTCTTTCCATATAATCTGCTCTCTACACTGAAGCTTTATCAGGCCTGTGCTCAACACCCTTCGGTGACTTTCCACTGCCCTCAGGAGAAAGTACAGGCTCCCTGGCATGGTCTAGAGTTTGTCCTTAACCCTGAGGCTCTGCCTGCTCCTTAGCCACATCTTCTGCCTTCTTTTCTCACCCCCATGTCTTCCACCTCCTTGAAGAAGCCATGCTATTTTTATCTTTTATTCCCTTATGCTACATGCCATTCTTGGAACTTCTCTGTATCCCCTCCTTCCCTCCTTCAATAATACCCATGAATCCTTTGTTTGGATATCACTTCCCAGGAGAGCCTCCTCTAACTGCGTCCACCATGCAGTTGGTGCCACCAATTCTCATGAACGCTTGAAACTCCTCTCTCTATTCCAGAACTCTTACTATTCTCTACCCATTTTGGAATATTTCTCTTATTTAACTGTAAGACCCATGAGAACAGGGAACACATCTGCCCTCTTTATCATTGTATTCTTATTTCCTGGCACAGTGCCTAGCACACAGTGTGTGTTGTATATAAAATTCTGTGGTTTAATTATTTGTTTAATGCTTATGGTGCTGTTGGCACCATTTGGCTGAAAAGAAGCTGAGCTCAAATGGGTTAATATTGAAACATTGTTACTTCATCTTATAAAATCCAGCTGGAAGTCCTCTAAATTCTCCACTGCTGTCTCAGAAGGTGCTAACTGTAATACCTGAAATGAGAATTGTAAAGGCATCTCCGAGAGACCAACCCTCAAATGTCTATCATCTTTAACACTGGAAACTTCTTGCCTGAAGACCAGTAAGCCCCATGATGACATCAAAGCCAATCAAATCTTCTGATTAATATGAAATACTTACTACTAATAAATGTGATTCAAGCCCAAATCTAATGCCGTGAAGGTCCAACCACTCATTCGCTCCTTTTATTCAGCAAATACTTATTGAATGTTTATGTCAGTCTTTCTGCTAGATGCTAAGGACACAGGAGACACAGG
The DNA here is from genome assembly GCF_003009895.1 of Hyaena hyaena. Lineage (NCBI taxonomy): Eukaryota > Metazoa > Chordata > Mammalia > Carnivora > Hyaenidae > Hyaena > Hyaena hyaena. The sequence goes on from NW_024080761.1 coordinate 398,186, forward strand.
GTCTCTGTCCCTTAGTTAAAGTCTGAGCATGGGGAAAGAAATGGTTATTATTTAAAAAAAATTTTTTAACATTTTTATTCATTTTTGAGAGACAGAGAGAGACAGAACACTAGCAGGGTAAGGGCAGAGAGAGAGAGGGAGACACAGAATTAGAGATAGGCTCCAGGCTCTGAGCTGGCAACACAGAGTCCAACACAGGGCTCAAACCCATGAACTGCGAGATCATGACCTGAACTGAAGTCGGACACCACCAACTGAGCCACCCAGGTGCCCCAGAAACAGCTATTAATTAAATAATTTACCTTGTGATTGTGATTAGTACTGGGTGCTTGAATAGCATATATATAGGGGACCTCATGTAGGTCTCAAGAATCAGGGAGGGTTTCCCTGAAGCAGTGACCTAAGGTATATGTGTTTTTTCCTAGGCAGGGAAATGAGCAAAGAGTGTTCCAGGCAGAGGAAGCAGCAGAACAAAGGGTCTTAGAAGATGAGAAGGGGTATGATGCCTTCTAGTTGCTGGAGGAAGGCAACTGGCAAGGCATTTGAGAGAAGAAATAGACAAAATGATGTTGGAGAAGAAATTACATCCAGACTATACAGGTCCTTATACGACATGTTAGGGATTCACAGAATTTTATCTAAGAATAATGAAAAGCTCTCACAATGGACTATTCAATCCTCTGAGGAAATGGGAGTAGCTGGTGTCAAGTATTTGGCATACATTTAATTGCCATAACATCCACGCATGGCAGGTGTAGTGGTTTTAAAGCTTGATTGCAAATTGATACTCCTTTCATTTACAGGTAGAGTCTATGTCCCCTCCCCTTAATCTGGGTGTTTTGTGACGACTTTATCCAATAGAATACAAAGGAAGTGACACTATGTGTCTTACAAGAAGTTGCTAGGTCATGAAAGGTCATGAAACTTCGGCCTGTTAACTGGAATTCTAGCTCTCTGGGTCCTGAGCCACTGACCTGAGGCTGCCATGCTAGAGAAGGCAGAGCTCAGTGTTTCACTCATTGTTCCAGGTGAATTCGGCCTTTGAGTCACAGCCTAGGACTCGATGAGTGAAGAAACCTCCAGGCCATTCCAACTCCCATCATCAGGGTTCTCCCATTTGAGGTCCTAGACTTTATGCCACAGAGACAAGCCATATCTCCTATGTCCTGTCTGAATTCCTGACCTAAGAGTCTGTGAGCATGATAAAATGGTAGTTTTATCCAGCTGGAAAAAGTGTTAATATGGTTTCTTTTTTTCTTTCTTTCTTTCTTTCTTTCTTTCTTTCTTTCTTTCTTTCTTTCTTTCTTTCTTTCTTCCTTCCTTCCTTCCTTCCTTCCTTCCTTCCTTCCTTCCTTCCTTCCTTCCTTTTTAAGGTTATTAATTTTTTGAGAGAGAGGCAAGGGCAGAGAAAGAAGAGAATCCCAAGCAGGCTCCATGCTGTCAGAGCAGAGCCCATTGTGGGGCTGGAACCCATAAATGGTGAGATCATGGTCTCAGCCGAAATCAAGAGGAGGACGCTTAACTGACTAAGCCACCCAGGACCCCCCTGGTGTGGTTTCTTATACAGAAATAGACAGCTGGAAGAGTAAATACTATTATGTGGAAACTGAGTTTCAAAAGGATTAGGGAACTTGATCCAAGTCCCGCAGGTAGTCAATGGCAGGCCAAGATCAGAACTAAGATCTGGCTACTTGTAGGGCTTGTTCTCTTCCAGTTATTCTAGATGCATCCAACTGAGTCAGGCTCCTTGACAAAATCTCCCAAGTCCCCCATTACTGTTCTTTAATCTGGAGATCATCCTTGGGCCATCTACATTTCAATGGCTAAGATATGGTTAGAGAAGCAGCCTTTATGAAACATTTGATTCACATCCTTTTCAAATAATTGAAAGACATTTACTCTGCAATCAGTTCTTTCCTGATTTTATTTTCTCCTCCACATTCCCAGGCAGAAGCCAGATACTTCTGCCAAGCCTGACGGATGTGTTCCTCCTCTCCCCACACTGCCCCTAGAGCGCAAATACCCACTGGCCCCCATTAAATCCCAATCAGGCTTGGAGATAGCTGATTCAGCCCTCCCCCTCCCCCCACTGCCTCCCAGGAAGAGTTAGGGATGAACAAATCACTTATTGGAGTAATTCTGGGAGCTGAGGCAGAGCCATGGCTGGAAGCCACCCGCTAACTAGAAACCCAGGACATCAATCAACCAAACTGATTTTTCCGCTGCTGCAGCCATTTAAACAGTTATCTTTGCTCAGGGCTTTGTCCAAAGTTACTCAACCAGTGGGTTCCTGGGCGATAAGTCACTGCAACCTCACTCCACTGTCTCTATGTCCTGGGGCTTCCTCTTTACTCACTTCTCAAGAGGGGTTGAAGTTCATTTGTTGCACTTGAAAAAGAAGAGAGCCTGCACTACTTGTGCACATGTTCTGGTTAGAGCAGGAAGATGAAAAGGGAGCCCAGGGTCTGTTGGGATATCAATATACTTCTCATTTGGCGCCCTGCAGAGGCTGGGGAAAGAGGTTTTAAATTCATTTTACACCGCCCCCTGCTGGTCTCCTGGCTCAATTGCAGTGGATGCGAGATTCAGCTGGTGGATGGGGGGAGGGGGGAGTTGGGAGAGGGGACACTTATAAACCAGGTGCAGGGAGAGGGGAACATTTAGCCACACCAACCTCCTTTCCTCACTTTACCTATGGGGAAACTGATGCCAGAAAGAAAAATGTGGTATACTCAAGGTTGTGATTTATTCAGTCATGTTAAGGTTAGAACTAGTCTTTCCATGGCTAGTACTTTTTCTAGGTTCTAAGAGTGCCGAGAACATAGAAAGTGTCTCAGATTGGCCTCATAACATGAAATCAGAAGGTCTTGGTTTTGAATCCGAGCTCTGCCACTTAATAGCTGTCATGGGAAGACAGTTCTCTGAGCCTCTGATTTCTCATCTGCAAAATAACGGTACTAGAGCAAGGTACAAAATAAGGTTTTGTAAGAATTCTTTTGTCCTCACATCTATTCAAAAACTGCTGAGTTTTTGTGCCAGGCACTGTGCTGAGTACTTGGAATATGACAGAGCATAGGATGGTGCATTACCTGTTCCCTTTGAGGATGGAAGTCTAGTGAAACACTTAGATGGCATGTGCCAGCACACAGGGAAAAATTCAACAATTGCTGAAAAAGAAAACATTTCCCCTCTGATTCTCCAACTTGTCAACTGTCAGGAGGCTCAGAGCCTTGCCCCAGCTATATCAGTCTAGGAATGTTGATGACTTGAAGAGATTAAGTTATTTGAAGGTCAAGACCACATAAATCTTTGTATTCTCCAGTGTGCTGGGCCCCAGGATGTGCTCAGTAAATATTTGTTTGGCTGCGTAGATGCCCCAAGTTTTGGCTCCCTCTGCCTTCCCGGCTGCCAGGCGATTGCTGTCCGTGGTGCTGAAAAGCAAATTCCTGCTGCTCGGCATGAGGCAGCGCAGGTGCTGAGGCAGAAAATGGAGCCCAGGGGAAGTGAATAGAGAGGGGGAAGAATGAGCCAACTTTTCACTGGCTATTAGTGACATCTTCATTTTGCCATATCTTGAATCTGAAGCTGGTATTTATTTTTTCCAGCCGCCCCCATTTGGCATTTCTTGCTAGCTGGGAACATTAGGTAGACAGGTGTTCTTTTTTAATAACCACATAGGGTGATAACCTCTACAATGGGTGGGAGGGTGCTTCCTGGGAGCCCATAGCCCTATAAATCACTGTTCGATAATGTTATTGAAAATCAGAGGTCCTTTTTCCAGTCTCTTCCTGGGCAAGTAAAAGGAAGCAGTCACAGATGCCCTCCGCCCCCCACCAGTTGATTTCACACATGTCCATCACCCAAGAATGTGTGAAGCTTGGAATTAGAACTGACCATGGGGAAACCAGAGAGAGGCAAGACCTGAGATGAACAGTCTAGAGCTGGGCAAGTGCTCCAATTGGCTAAGGATTCATTTTGACCAGTATTTTACTTGATAATATATTTGTTCACTCATTCAGTCTGTAAATATTTATTGTGTGCCTACCATGACCTGGCATTGTTATAGGAGCTCCAGATAGAGTCAAGTACAAGAAAGTCAAGGCCTCTGGCTTCCTGGAACTTACATTCCAGTGGGAGAGAAAAACAATAAACAACTCTATAAATGACTGTGTTGTATAGTTCTGCACAAGAGGAAAGATCATGCTAAGGAACACTCATTTAGGTAAGATGATCATGGGAGGCCTCGTTGAGGAGGCAGAATCTGAGCAGAGATGTAAATTAATTGAAAGAATAAGGCATGTAAATATTGGGGAAGGGCAGTGTTCCAGGCAGAGGAAATAATAAGAGCAAAAGTCCTGAGTGGGAAAAAGATGTTCAAGGTACAGCAAAGAGGTCAGTGTGAGTGGAGCAGATTTATCAAAGAGAATGTTAGAAAGGGTTGGATAAATACACAGAAACCAGATCCTGTATTTCAAGGAGGACAAAGTAAGATACTCAGGATAGAAGAAACACTTACAGAATGACAGTTATAGCTGCACCTTCCATGGATAAACCGCAACACTCTGGATACCACTAGAGATAAAAGGGTAGTTAGAGCTCCTACCTATATAGATCTCACCATGTCTAAAGATCTAATAAGTGGATAATGTACCATTTATCCAGCCAATATTTTTTTGAGTACCTGCGATGCACCCAAAGACCATTGTCTATTGCAAGTCTCTGGTCTAGGAACTGAGAAAAAGAGGGAATGAATCACTGGATGGAATAAGAATACCGAAAGGCAGGTAGGAAGCTCCAGACAGCAGAAGGCTGAGGTAAAGCCTCTTCTCTCTGATAGTTATCTGCTCTCCAGTAGGGCCTCTTGTGACATAGGAACAGTGGCATTATAGAATAGGCTACATCTTAAAAACAGGTGCTTTGGTAGTCTCCGTCTTGCCCTCCCCCACACCCTCACTGAGGTTCAATATGAGTACTAGTAAAGCAGTGTGGGCTACTTCCTGCCAAATGGCGTAGGGAAAGCAGCTCACATTTCAGGCATCTTTGCTAAGAATTTCATTTAGTCTTCACATCAGTTCCATGAGGTAGTTGGAGTTTCCTTATCACTCCCATCCGAGACTCACAGGTCCCTGAAAGAAATCCTGCCATGCAAGAAGAAGAGTCCCTCTTTCCCTGGTCTTAGGTTGCAAAGGAATTTTATATGCCCTGCCTTGTGGCTGCCGGATCCTCGGCAACTTTGAGATGTTGGCAGAGTAGCATCTATTCATTTGGCGAGTGAGAAACTGGAGTTTGGAGATGTTAAGTGACTTCTCTGGGGTCACAGAGTGCTTAAAGAGATGAAATAGGACTCAGCCCCAAACCTGCCTGACTCCAAAGGCATTTGCAGTCCTAACAAGTTCTTGGGTCTCAAGCATGGAGCTCATGTTCGGCTTAAAAAAAAATGACAAGTCCCCTGGATATTCAGAACCAGCTTTGATCATGGTAGCACCGGACATCTCTGCCCCCTCTGCACAGTCTCATTCTTAATCTCTCTTAATGTCCCAACAATGCTGGAAGGTAGCAGCGATGAGAACAATAATAGCTGGCATTCGTCGAGAACTGAGTGTGTTCTAGAAGCTTCCCTAAGCGTTTCACATATACTAATTTCATATTTGCAACAAGCCCATGAAGCAAGTGCCATTTTGTTCCCTTTTCACAGATAAGGACATTGAAGCCATAGAGATTAAGTAACCTGCCAAAGGTCACTCAGCTTGTCAGGGGCAGAGCTAGGGAGTGTGGCTCTGGAGCCCTTGCTCTTAATCACTGTACTCTGTGGATAAGAAAGCCGTTACTCAGAGAGGTAAGCAACATGCCCAGTGGTCTATAGTCCAGAAATGATGGTTCAGCTCAAACCCAGGACCAAACCACAGACTATTTCCACTGCTCCACAGTACCTTTCTCAATGGTAAAGCAGAAGAAAGGAGAGAGCCTCTTCTATGACCCCTTCATAGAGGCCAAGAGTGACTTAATGCTGCCAAGGAGCCCCATGGGGATTCTATTTAAATGATGATCTGCACTGTGAGGTTGTCTGATATTCCCGCCTACTTGCTTTTCTCACATGTGGAAGCCGTGTCACTCTGTGCACCCTTCCCAGCACATAAGTGCTTCACCAGGGAAGTTGAACCTTTCTGTACAGATTGGAGGCGCTCATAAAGCTTCCTCCTTAAGTGCTATTATTCCAGGGACCTATCACGATGACTCAGAGGGGGGAAGCTATAATGGAAAATTAATTATTTTCTCAGAGATGGGACCCAAGCTGAATACTCAGAATTAGATTGATAAAGGCCTTTCAACGAGGGCTAGGAGTCCCGCGTGGTCACTGACCAGTTAGTTTTTCAAAGAGGAGTCGAGAATGGGGTTCCCCAGCTTCCATTCCCTGAATTTTTAATATCCCTGATGTGTCCCGGAGCCGTGAGGGTGTGGGGTGTGCCTGTCGGAGGGTATGTTTGCATGTGGCTGCCGTGTGTGTTGGGGTGTGGTTCTCCCTCTCTCTCTCTCTTTTTTTAATGTTTTTGTTTTTGTTTTTGTTTTTGTTTTAGAAAGAGACAGAAAGACACAGAATGCAAGTGGGGAAGAAGCAGAGAGAGAGAGGGAGACACAGAATCTTAGGCAGGCTCCAGGCTCTCAGCTGTCAGCACAGAGCCCGACACGAGGCTTGAACCCACAAACCGTGAGATCATGACCTGAGCCGAAGTCGGACGCTCAACCGACTGAGCCACCCAGGCACCCCATGGTTGTGTCTCTCTGAATTTGTGTCTGAATGTGAGTCTGAGGTGCTGGTTAGGGTCTGTGTGTGCAAGTATGTGTGTGTCTGTTCTTCTCTGTACGTGTGTGTGTGTGTGTATTTGGTGTGAACCTTTGGGTGTGAGCCTGCGGGTCCTTGTGGGTCTCTGAGTATAAATGTCTGAGGACCTCCATAAGGGGATATTTAGTTAGAAGTTGACACGTAGGTAAGCTAGGACAGGGGACACGGTCATAGAGCAGGGCTTTTGATGCTGCTGTGATAGAGGAGAAGAAAAGGAAATGCAGAATAAACCACTATAAAACCTTCACAAACTTTTTTATCTTGAACTGGAGAAATGGAGCGACTATTAATAATAATAGCAGGGGTGCCTGGGTGGCTCACTTGACTGAGTGTCTGATTTTGGTTCAGGACATGATCTCGCAGTTTGCAGAATGTGGAGCCTGCTTAAGATTCTCTTTCTCCCTCTTCCTCTCCCCCTCCCTTGCTGTCTCTCTCTCTCAAAAAAATATAGCAGCTTATAGATGAATAATATTGAAGAACTAGTCATACCAGCTCCATTTATTTTTTATTTTTTAAAAAAATGTTTTTAATGTTTATTTTTGAGATACAGAGAGACGCAGTGCAAGTGGGGGAGGGGCAGAGAGAGAAAAAGACAGAGAATCCAAAGCAGGTTCCAGGCTCTGAGCTGTCAGCACAGAGCCCAGCACAAGTCTCAAACTCACAAACCACAAGTTCATGACCTGAGCTGAAGTCAGACGCCCAACCAGGAGCCACGATACTAGCTCTATTTAGAAAGTACCTACTGTACGCCTTTATATATATATTAGCTGCATTCTCATCACTGCTCTGTGCTACCATTATGTCCATTTCAGAGAGGAGGCTGCTGGGGCTCAGAGAAGTAAGATAACTTTCCTGAGGTCACACACCTAGAAGGACTGGGGCCAGGAAGAGAACTTGACTCCGTCTGAACCCAGGGCCTGAACTTTTCCCACCATTTCAGGCTGCTTTCTTTGCCTGCCCCAGCCACCACCCTGAGCTCCAGCCAAGTCCCCTCTGCGGCAGGACAAGCCCCAGGATAGGAAGGAGAGGGTCTTAGGCTGGCCAGCAGGACAGGTGCCACACGACAGGAATAACTGAGTTCCAGACCCAGCTGGCCATGCAGGGGGCTATGCACCTCTTCTCTGGACCTCAGTTTCCTCATTGCTAAGATGACAATTTGGATTCATCTGGTTTGAGTGGTTCTTCCCATTCTGACCACGTGGGCCACAGGGCTGAAGGCCTTGTGTATGTGGTAGGCAGGGGGGCCACATTACCTGGGGAGTGTTGATGTGGAAAAGGGGCTCTGTGTTGGGGCAGGAAAACTTCAAGATGCGTGTCCATGCAGCCTGGGACACTTGCCTTTCCGTGTGCGGTGGCTATGCCGGCTTGGCCCTCAGCACGCACTCCCATCACCTTCTCCTACTTCTCTCTCCTGTGCCTTCCTGGACTGCAGAGATGCAAACGGTTTTCCCCAGACTCCCTTGCAGTGAGCGCTCTGGATGCAGATTCAGGTCTGTCAGTTAGCAGAGGTTTGGACAACAGAAACGACATGGAGGCCATCTTTCTGGTGCCTTGGCAGTTTCTTCCAGCAAGAGCAGTCGTGGGGGTGCTGGAGGAGGGTTCTGCGGCCCCATTTCAGAGACCAGTGGCCACCCCCTAAGGGAGCAGGGTGGCTCCCTGGATCATAGGGTTATGCTTCGTTCTTGAGCTCACTGTTTTCGGGGATGGCACCTTTCTGATGGTGTGCCTGGTGGACATACAGTGCTCTGAGAGTCAATCCTGGAGGTCCAGTCTAGTCCTCTAACACGTGCTCCCCACCCCCAATAACACCTTTTTAAGTCCCCAACTTCCCGCATCAAATCTCTGTTTGCTGATGAAAGCTTGGGACAGTTTCTTCCATCCGCACTGAACCTCGACCGATCAGCATGGCACACTCCTACTTTGCCTTCAAAACCCAGCCTCAGCCTTCAGCCGGGACATGACGCCCCTCTCTCAGCTGGGCTGACCTAGGTGTCTCTCCTCGGTGAGTCCACAGTCACCCCATCTCAGACTTTTCCACACGGGGCTGAAATGAACTGTTCACTTTCTATCATCCCCACCAGACCATCGGCCCCAGATGGTAGGGACGGAGTCCCCTCAGCAGTGCTCCTGTGTGTTTAGCAGAGAACCCAGCCTGAGGCAGGGACTCTGTGAGCATGAATGCAGAAAAGGTAGCATCTCGCCAGTGTAATAGGATTTGGGAGAAACTCTGAGGTTCACAGACTGAGAATAAAGCAATTTAATCTCCCCCTTTGGCAAAAAGAAACTCACTTCTCATTAAGAGCTCTTATTAGGGGTGACGGGCCTCATGCAGCTTGTGGGGTGATGGGGAGAAGCTCTCGTGTCAAAGCTCTCATTTCAGATCAAATATCCAGAATCCTTTGGTAGATTTGTCCTCCCACTGATGCCTGGGCTGCTCCTAAGGAGTGTGAGATCCGGTGGCTTTGAGAGGACGTGTGGTGAGTGAAGACACACCCGGCTTTATAGCTCGGCTCTACTACTTACCAGCTGTGCAACCTTGGGCAAGTGACCGCACTGCTCTGAGTTCAGTTTCCTCATCTGCAAAGTGGACCCAATGCTTTCTCCATTGTCAGGTGCTTGTGAAGGCTCAGAGAGGTGGTTTTGGACAAGTGCCCAGCGCCCAGGGGACACCTGATACGTGGTGGCTGTGATGAGATGTGGGTGATTGGAGATGTAGGCTTTTTCTCTTCTTCATTTGGGCAAAAACATTTCTCACCATTGGCCCCTGCTTTGATTGGTGGCAGAGGTCAAGAGCGGGCTCCAGATATGGGAAGTTCTCTCCAATTTCAGACCATCGACTCTGCTATCGGCATCCCTCTGCATCTCTAGGCGAAAAGAAAGCAACCGCTTTTTCCCTGTCATTCCCCAAGACCCCTCCTTACCCAGGGAAATACACACCTTCTGCAGTGGCTCTGCGCCCTCCATTATTAACCATTTAATGTATACAGTTCAGCGGCCTGAAGTACATTCCTTGTGGCGTGCATCCAGCACTGCTATTTCCAGAGAATTTTCATCACCCTCAACAAACACGCTGCCCCATTTAAGCAACAACTTGGCCCTTGGTGACCTCAGTGCCACTTTCTGTCTCTGCGAGGTTGCCCACTTGCAGAAGCACTGAGCTGGGCACGGGTCAAGGAGCGTGGATCTTATTCCAAGTGGGATGAAAACATCGGAGTGTTTTAAACAGGGGTGTAGCACAATTGGGGTTCCGGTTTTAAAAGAATCTCTCTGGCTGCAGAGGAGCCGCTAGTAGGCGAGGGTAAGAGTGGAAGCAGGACCCAGGGGGACAGGCGGTGGGGGCCAGGCCAGGGCGACAGAGCCACGGGCAGTGGAGGCGTCTGATGGCTGGGATGTGGGGCGAGAGAAAGAGGGGAGTCCAGCATGAGTCTTCTCGAGGATGGCATCCTCCTCAACCCTCCTTGCCTCTCGGCCTTTGCCTGAGCCCTTCCCTCTGCCTGGATGCCCTCTCTTCCCCTTTGGCTGGACAGCTCCTACCTGTGATCCTTTCTCACTTAGCTCTTCCATCCTCCTCCTCCTCCAGGAAATCTTCCCTGCCTCCCCTTCTCCCCCCACCCCACCCCTGGCTGGGTTGGGAGCCCCTCTTCTGCGTTCCCATGGAATTCCAGGTCTCCCAGCCCACTACGCATCATACTGCTGGCCACAGTCTGTCCCTACATCGGCCCCAACCTGGGCCATGAGCATAAGAGACAACATTGGGTGTGGCACGTTTCACTGCCAGGGCTGAGCACTGAATGGCACGCTGTGACATCTCAATATGAAAGTAGGAGAGGGAGGGAGACAGAGAGAGGGAGCACTGGTACACTTGAAGAACAGCTTCTGACTTTCTTGTCTCCGTTCCCGTGGCAGCCACGCGCAGACATGGCCCCGACACCAGCAGCAGCAGCATGAGAGTGATCCAGGAGATGGGAAGCCAGCTGGAGACGGGGACTGCATTCCACCGAAATGCTCCGGAGCAATCCATGTCAGCTGCTCCTATGTTCCCAGAGCAACAGGTGAAGAGAGAAAACGCATAGAGCTTTGAGGTGAGATAGAGGCAGGGCAGATGCCTCGTGCTTGGGGCGCACAAACCTGGGACCCACCGGCCTGGGTTCAGGCTGCGCTCTGCCCTTTTTCTCCCTGCCAATGACTTCTCTTCTCCCAGCCTCTGCTCCTAATCTGTCAAGTGGGGGTAGGAATTGCATCCAATAGCAGGCTTATTGGGAAAATCAAGCGTGTTAATGACTGTAAGTGGTTTCCAACCGGGCCTGGCATAGAGGAAGGCCTTAAGAAATGCTGGCTTTCTGTGCTCACTTTTCCATGCTCTGCCAAGCTCTTCCTTGGTCCTACCTAACAGAATGATTCAATACAGTTGGTTCAAATATTTCCTTCCCTTCAGTGTTTGCTCTTGGCCCACTCTTCAAGATCTGAATTAGAGCTTCGTCGTGTGGGGAAGAACATGATGGAGCTTTGGAATGAGGCCCGACACCTGCGTGGAGCTAGTGCTGTCTGCCTGTCTTCAGATGACTCAGGAGCCCAGGGAGGCGAGGGACCCAACGACTGCCACACAGTGAGTAAGTAGGAGCATCAGGGTTCGAACTTGACCGATTCCATGGATTCCCATCCCATGGGGCTGGGACACAACCCTGAGCATCACTGAGTCTGCGAGAGGGCTGAGCTTTACAACAAGCTTCTATAGGGCCAAGGGAGAAAGCTGTGCCTGGCCAAGTCCTGCATGTGTGCATAAAGGATGCTACAGAAGGAAAGGAAAAGCAAATGCACAAGCCATTTGTTTTTGAAGCTATGATAGGCTCCAGGAATGAAAGATGCTAAACATCGATGGCACAGAGTGGGGTTATTGCAGTGTCTCTACCCTCCTGATGATGAACAATGGTCAAGAGAGTCCCCTACTCCTCTATTCCAGAGCCCGCTGACCCCCAGGAATGGGGGCTGTTGTACCTGTATCTTAGAGCCTTTATCTATTTCAAGGTTATTACCAAGAGCCTATAGAGGTAGAGGTGGGGAGGAAGCGGAGGAGATAAAAATAGGGAAGCTGGAGAATGACTGGGTATGGATTTAGCCTTGAGGAGGAAGACGCAGCTGCAGCCCCAGGGGCTCCCAGATTCCCAGGGTGGCAGTGAGCAGACTCCACCAAATCCTTTGGGTCCCCAGGCAGAAGCCAGCCCGAGGTGCGGCCAAGCACACTGAGCCTGGGCCATGGCTACAGACACTGGGGACGGGGACCTCCACATTGGCATCCGAAGTCCTTTGGATCTGCCTGTCAGGTCCCACATGCTGCCTGAGAAAAGGGACAGGGAGGAGAAGAAAGGCAAATTCAGATCCTGAAGAGTCCTCCCTGGAAGGGAGGAGGTAGACCTCAACTTAAGGCTGGAAGGGGAGTGTGCGGGAGCTGAGCTCTGGTCGCACAAGGCACTGGGCTCAACTCCTTCTTCCTCCCTGTGCGGCTGGGCTGTCCCTGAACTTGAGCTGCCTTATTGATTTGAGGATGCGTTGTGATATCCATACCACATGTCTGCTTGTTGTGAGGTTACAGCACAACTTGAGGAAGTGTGTGGAACGTAGTAGGTGCCCAGCAAACGGCTCCTGCCATCCCCTTGAAGTGAATCAGGTGCAGGGGGAGGACAGTGCCCCAGAGAACGCTGGTGCGTCAGAGCCGGAACCATGTGATTAGTCACAAGGACAGATGGCGATGGAGCACTCGTTAGTGTCTGCTGCGTTAGGTGGCGCTGCCCACATCCTCTGTCTCACCGCCACCCCCAGGGCCCGATGCCTTAGTTACTGCCACATCCCCATTTTACAGAGAAGCAAACTGAAGCTGACGTTGGAACCTTGTCTAAGTGAGCTGGCAGAGCTGGGAATCAAACCCGCGTCTTCAGTACTCTCAGGCGCAGCCCTGTCCTACATTGTAAGGGTGGAGAGATAGTCCCGGAGAAGGTGGCCCTGGGCGCCCCACCCCTCCATGCAGACAGATTCAAGGCTTCTCTCCCAGGAGGGCTGAGGGGGTGAGCAGCGGACTCTGGGGTCAGACAAGCCTGCATCTGGACCCTACTGGGAGCTGGATGACTTACTTGCTTTGCGTCCTTGGGTATGTTCCTCAGCTCTGAGACTTCTCCTCACCTGCAAGATGGGGATAATATTCACTCCCTGGCCAGGAAGTGAGGACGAACCCCGATGACCTGGCTGGCTGGCTGGTGTAGCACCAGTGCCCAGGGCATGGGCAGTCCCCGCCAGATTTCTAAAACAGTTGTGCCTCCCACCATAAACTCCCTGTCTGCTGTTGACTCAGGAGAGAACATGTTCTCTTCCAAACTCAGAGCCCCCCCCCCCTCCCCCCCCCCCCCCCCGCCCATGTTCTGGAAGGTATTCGTAGCCATGAGGGTGCAGCCTTCAAGCTGCTGCTGGCACGGCCAAGGGCTCACATGAGATGGGGACGCCCCCCCACCCAGAGTGCAGGCAAAGGCACATCGCAGCCCATATTTTGAGGGGGATTTCGTGATCTTCATTTTGTGTTGCCATCAGAGGAAAGTAAACTGCGGCTCCTGGCTGCCTGGGAAGGGCTGAGCTCCTGCCAGGGCCGCCTGTGGCTGGCACCAGCCCAGGCGCGTACCCGAGTCGACGGGGGGTGCAGGCAGTGTACACACAACGGCATTCCAGCACACGCATGACCGGCAGCAAACGGAGGTGCCGCGGCCCCGGCAGCATCCGCCTTCCCCTTCTCACCCCTTCCCTTGTCTGGGGACCCTGCCTCTTCTGTTGTTTTCAGATCACTGTGGGTCTGAGCCTGTCTTCTTTCCTGGTTTCCTCATCTCTCTTTCTCTGACTCTCTCTCCATGTCTCCCAGTGTCTCTGGGGAGCCCCACGGCTGCCACTCTGTGTCTCTCCGTTTTTCTCACTCTCTCTCCCTGCTTCATCTGTGTCACACCCTATCTCTCTGACACTGTCTCTTTCACTTCCCGGTTCTCTCTGGGTCTTCTGTTTCACTGCTTCTCCAACTCTCTCTCCGTCCCCATCTGTCTCTATATCTGTCTGATTCCCTCTCTCTGTCTCCATATCTGTCTGACTCTATCTCTCTCTGTGTCTCCATCTGTCTCTTTATCTCTCTGTCAGCCTGTCTCTGACTCTTTGGGTCTCTCTTTTTCCAACTACTTCTGTCTCTGTCCTTCCTGCCTCTCTCTCTCTCTCTCTCTCTCTCTCTTTTTTTTCTGTGACACTCTCCTGGAAACGCATCAAAGACTGAAGTGGCCGGATTTCAAGTGACAAACAGCACTATACCCAGGATCCAGCCCCCTCCCTGCACGGCTGCCTTCCTCCTCCACATCCCCTGTCACGAAGAGAAGCCTATTGTGTCGGGCCCAGGGAGTTCGAGTTGAAGGGCCCGGGGGTCTGCGCCTCTGACTGCTCTGAGCTACTTCCCCATTGGCTCCCAGCAGCCTGTGCTCAGCAAGGGCTGAGCAACAGGAGGAGGCTCTAGTCCATAAAAGGGGGGGGCGAGGCACCAGAACTGCCATTCTGAGGGGCTTTGGTGGTGCTCACAGCCGCCTCTTTGGCACTTCCTTCCCAGACAGAGTCAGGGAGACCCCTGGGCCACCTGCCACCACCCTCCGACCTCCTCGGCCAGGAGCTGCCCAGGGACAAAGAAGAGCACAGGTAATATCCAGAGGGGCAATGAAATCTCTCATTTGATTGTATCTGTTTTTCCTGGTCCTATAGATCTGGGGTTGGGAGGGGGGTGGGTAGGAGCTCGGGCTGGGGGATTTCAGCCCTGGGTCTGAGAATCTGGCAAATGTAGTTCACAGTTACGAGGCTAGTTTACTAACGGCGGATGAGGCAGTATGAGACTGGTGGTTCTTCGGAATTTCCCTCTCGGTGCAACTCCGGCTTTAAACAGGTGGGTACCTCCTCTCCCAAGAGGACCACCCTCAGTGTTAGCTCCAGGGTCTTCTTCGTCCCCAAGCAGTCTGCACACGCGGTACCCAGGTGATGCCCTGGGTAGAAGAAGTGAGTTTAGCCACTCAGGGCGGTTTTAAAGGTCAGTGATTCTCACTGGACTTTGAGAACAAGGTCTGGGGGGGGGGGGGGG